>NC_084482.1:35061062-35206924 GCF_030035675.1 Rhineura floridana | reverse complement strand
TCACTCACTCTCTCTCACTCACTCTCTCTCTCTCTCTCTCACTCACTCACTCACTCTCTCTCACTCACTCTCTCTCTCTCTCTCTCTCTCTCTCACTCACTCACTCACTCACTCACTCTCACTCACTCACTCTCACTCACTCACTCACTCTCTCTCTCTCACTCTCTCTCTCTCACTCACTCTCTCTCTCTCACTCTCTCTCTCTCACTCACTCTCACTCACTCTCACTCACACTCACTCACACTCACTCACACTCACTCACACTCACTCTCACTCACTCACTCTCACTCACTCACTCTCACTCACTCACTCTCACTCACTCACTCACTCTCACTCACTCACTCTCACTCACTCACTCACTCTCACTCACTCACTCACTCTCACTCTCACTCACTCACTCACTCTCACTCTCACTCACTCACTCACTCTCACTCACTCTCACTCTCACTCACTCACTCACTCTCACTCACTCACTCACTCTCACTCACTCACTCTCTCTCTCTCACTCACTCACTCTCACTCACACTCACTCACACTCACTCACACTCACTCACACTCACTCACACTCTCACTCACTCTCACTCACTCTCACTCACTCTCACTCACTCTCACTCACTCTCACACACACTCTCACACACACTCTCACACACACTCTCACACACACTCTCACACACTCTCACACACACTCACACACACACTCACACACACACTCACACACACACTCACACACACACTCTCTCACACTCTCACACTCTCACACTCTCACACTCTCACACTCTCACACTCACTCTCACACTCACTCTCACTCTCTCTCTCTCACACTCACTCTCTCTCTCACACACTCACTCTCTCTCTCACACACTCACTCTCTCTCACTCACACTCACTCACACTCTCACACACTCTCACACACTCACACACACTCACACACTCACACTCTCTCTCTCTCTCTCACACACACACACAATCAATCAATCGTTAGTATATGCATAGTGCAGTAGTGGGGACGGGTGGATATAGTGCTGGATAGGTTACAGCAGCCCTGCAAAGTAGCCTAGTGTGGCTGTATAGATATTGGGGGGGGCTGAGAGGGAGTTGTGTATGACAACCCTGAAGTGTAGTCCAGTGTTGTTCAGTCTCTTGGTTTTGTGTTTTTTATTTTTATTTCTTGAAAAGAACTTTTAAATTGACTGTAGCAGCAGCATTTATTTCTTTAATTTATTAAATTTATATCCCACCATTCCTCCCAGAAGGAGCCCAGGGCTGCAATGGGTGGAGGGAAAAATAGAGGCTTCTTGTGTTTGGGTTGATGCTGATAATATATAAATCCTTAAATGGGTTTATAAATGACAAACGCTCAAATACTTTTTGTTTAAAGTGTGTGTGGCTGTTTGACCTGTGCTCATAACATTGCTGTAGTTATTTTCAGATTTGATGCGACTCTTTGTTTTTAACACTTTAATCTTGAATTTAGCTCTTGGTTGTTTAATCTTAAATCTCTTTCACTCACTCACTCATTCACTCACTCTCTGAAATTAGTCCTGTGTTGAAGCCCCCATCTGAAATTAGGGCTGTGTTGGCCTCTGCCTCCCACTTTTGTGAAAGTCTTTACTGTATAGGGAAGAGGCATTTTCCTCTTCATCTTTTGCAGAGAACAGAAGGTCTTCATCAAACATTTGCAGGGGCATCAAACATTTGCAGTTAGTGTAATACCATATTACACTAATGAGGTGGCCAAGTGGTTTTTCTGTTTGTGACCAGTAGTGCAGTAGCAAATTAAAAAGTCAGGTTTAAGAATCTCAGAACACACAGTTGCTTCTTAAGTGTATAATCTGTCACAGTGAGCCCAATGACTGGCATTCAACTATATCAACTGTCTTAATAATGTTGCTTCCTCCCTGCTAAAACAAGATCAGCACAGCACAGCACAGCACATGTCTTCTTTCTATTCTTTGGGCTGATTGCAGGTGTTGTCAACTGTTAATGCACCCAAAATAGGAATAGGACATAACCTCCAATTTGAAACACAAAAGGCTGTCTTCACCATCATATGACACTGACCAATAAAAAGGCGTTGAAATTAATAAAAATAAATTTGACACAGATTTCTGGGATGAACAGTGAGGGAAATAAAAATTTCTAGTTCACATTCTCTGTAGAAACATTAGTAACACAGGACTTCCGGGAAGGGTGACTTAGCCTGTGCCTGCTTTTGAGACGGGCTCCTGCCTCAAAAGAAGCTTATTCAGATATATCAGTCAGTTTTTTCTTTTTTTTTTTGACTGATTAAACTTCTCCCGGGTAGGGAGAAACGAAGAGATTAACCTCAAAGCCTATTTTTGTTGGGACGACCAGATCTCATTAATTTATGGGAAGAGGTCCAGCCGACGAAGGTGGGACGGATTTTCAACAGCAAGCTCTATCTGATAAAGCGAACGTTCACCTTATCTTCTAAGAGAGAACGCACTAACAGGCAAGCACCCTTCTTTCTATATTTTTCTTTTACTTGACTTAAATTGTTGCTGTTTAAAAGAGATTTGCCAGATTGATCGGTTTTTGACATCTCACTGGGGAGCCATAACTTCTCTCTGCTACGCACTAATTAATAGCTTATCTCTGTTTTTGTTGCAAAAAGCTGTCCTGGATTTGCATTCTAAAGATATACACAGAAGAGGGATTTCTATTCCAGATTTTTATTTTGAAGAATATTATATTGTCTGAGACTACTCTCTTTTTGGTCTATTTTATTTTGACGAATCTGTTTTCTGACGACTGCCATTAATTGTTTCGATCCTGGGAACTGCATTTTGTTTACTTAACTATGGAGAGATAAGGCTGTCTGCTCTGTTTATATTGTGATGTCACCAAGTTTGGAGTATTAACCCAATTGTTGCTGAAATAAGAAGTGGTTTTCCTATATTTTTCTTTTAAAATGGCAATTAAGAAAGTGGCTGAGAATCTGGAAATAACTATGTTTCAGAAAATAATGGATGAGATTGAGATAACGAAACAAAACCTGCGACAGGGTTGTAAGGAGTTGAAAATTGAATTGAGTAAAATGACGCAGGAGATTAAAGATATAGGGGTCCCTGTGAGAGAGGTGACCCTGGAAGGGGTCCCTGTGAGAGAGGAGACCCCGGAGATTGGAACAAACGTGGAACAGGAAAAAGATTTGGAGTCTATGGACTTTAGAAATAAAATCTATTGTTTGGAGACACAGGAGATTAAAGACATAGGGGTCCTTGTGAGAGAGGAGACCCTGGAGACTGGAACAGGGGTCCCTGTGAGAGAGGAGACCCTGGAGACTGGAACAGGGGTCCCTGTGAGAGAGGAGACCCCGGAGATTGGAACAAACGTGGAACAGGAAAAAGATCTGGAGTCTATGGACTTTAGAAATAAAATCTATTGTTTGGAACTCAATGTTATCTCTGAAGAAATTAATGAAGATTCTAGAGATAAAGTTATCAATGGCATGGATAATCTTCTGGACTGGAATGACGTGATGGAGCCCAATATAGAGAAAATCTATGGAATTAACTGCAGCCATGTGACAATGGAAAAACTTTCAAGAGATGACCCAGTGTATTTTGAAAAAAAGAACAGAGATATGATTTTACAGCAGTATTTCAGCAACCTATTCAGAATGGATGGCAAGAAAATATTTGGGATAGAGGTAATTCCCATCAGACTCTTACTATATGACTATGGCTTTGACAGCAAGATTATTATGGAATACTGATAATGGAAGATTGGATACTGAAATTACTGGACTTAACAAGACTACTGAAGATGGAAGATGGAAAATGGAACTAATAGGGATAATAGAACAATGGCTACTGAAATTACTGAACCTAACAGATTCTGATGTGATGGATTAATTGAAATGTTTATTTTGACTATGGTTATGACAATAAGATTATCATAATTAGTAATGAGATGGATTAATCGATATGTTTATCTGGAAAAAAAAAATTGATAGATATATTTCTTAAAGAATTGAAACCTCTCTTTGACTTTTTGTGGAAAGAATAAAGTAATGTTTATGAGATTTGATGATTAAGTAAGATAACTATTGGAGGAAAGTGATTTTATAATATGACTTAAGAGACAGGATTGTTATATATTATAGATTTATAACTGATCTGATCTTTGACAAATGGGAAGTCAATATTTTACTCTTTATTTTTTATTTTTATTTTTATTTTTATTTTTTTTTATTTTTTTTTTGTTTAACTATTTTTGATTTTGTTTTTTGTCTTTGAATGTTTTATGATTTTGTCTTGTATGTTTTATGAAAATTTGAATAAAAATTATTGAAAAAGAAACATTAGTAACACAGGAAAGAAGCAAAGTAAGAAGAACAGCAACAGACATACAAAAATATAATTATCTATCTTTGGAGATGGCAGGTGTTGCCACCACTCACCATATGCTCAGAGGCACGTTACCAAATTCTTCCAAGCTACGCAGGAAGTGGATTGGACTGTGAAAGATCAACCCAAATGGTGTTTGCATTTTGACCAATTTGTAGGGCAGTCCAATATCTCAGAGAGGAGTTCAGGTCTCCTGCTCCCCTGGTGCATTCACTAGAGCTGCCCAATTTCCCTGCTTTTTAAAGTTTGATAGAAATAGCTGTGGGCTATAGGTACATTCTTAAACTGCAAGGTTTTTTGCCTATTGGTGAATAATAATAATAATCTACTGCTGTTGACTGTGTGGAAATGACATGATTGTTTGAGATTAAACTAATTTTGGGTGCAGACAAATATCAAGCTATTTTCCTTTTGTGGATTGCTAATGGCCAGTGAGGCTGCCATTGATGTTTTGTACACAGGGTGCATAGACAAGGGGAGGCAGGAGAGAGAAATACTGTAAAAAATTAATCAAAAGTACAGGGGGAGGGTGAGAAATCTCCATTCAAGCTGGTCTATTTCTCTTTTTTCTTTTATATGGAAGAGTTAGAAAGGAAATGAAGAATAACTGTGATCTGTTTTGTATTCCAGTTTCTTTCTCTTCCCCACAATAAGCAGAATGCCTTGATGCTCAGAATCAAAAGAAAAGCTATCAACATGGCTTATCTCAGGACACATGGGGAAAAAAAGTTAGTTCAAAGACAGCCGACCCTAATCTTCAAAATGCCCCAGTGCTATATGCCTCATTCACACATCAAAATCAACACTGGTGCCAACATGGTAAATTAAGGCAAAGTTCTCACAGGCATAGTTCTGTGCTGATGCCAATCATAATAATGCCTGATATTAAAAGCACAAAAGGAGAGTTGTTGTAATAACAAAGGGTGGTGTAAGAGAAACTTTCCCAGTACAATTAGAGAGATGAGCAAGCTCTCCTTGCACCGGCCCAGAATTTTTTCAAGTTTCCAGAAAAGAAAAGGGAGTTCTCGGGGGGGGGGGGGGAAGAGAAGGAATCCAAACCAAGGGCTCGGGGGAAAAATCCCTACCAGCCAGTCCCACGTCCTCCCCTTCCTAGCCTTAACTCCCACACCCCAAACACACAGTTCCTTTCTCTTCCCTCAACTCAGTGGTAGGAGCAGCACTGAAGCCATGCAAGGAGAAGAGAGGAGGAAGGGTTTTTGCCTCCCTCTTGTCTATTGCACTGGCTAACAGCGGGTTATGGAAAATGAAGTCTGGATGGGGAGATGAGCTATTGAGGGTGAAGCCAGGAATTCTTCTTTGGCTCAGGTTCTGATCCAAGCTGGAGTAGGGTAGCAATGTGTCCAGGAGCGGCCCAAGACATTTGGCTGCCGGAGGTGAAGAACAAGACTGTGCTCTCCTCTATTCCGCATATAGAAGTCCACTGGACTGGCAGCTGAATCTTACTAGAACACTGGCAACCAATCAGCATCTTCCACCAAACCTAAGGGCAGCAGGGTAACTCCATGGGCACAGGGCATGCTGCATAGCACACATACACCTCTGTCCTCCAGCATCTCACTACTATTCCCTATCCTTCAGCATCTGCCCCATGAAGCAACTGCCTCAGTCTGCCTAATGATAGGGTCAGTCCTACATGTGTCCTACTTTCCAGAGAAGAGTCTGAAAGGCTGTCTGGTTTAAAGATAAAGGACCCTAAGAAGGGAGAGACAGCACCTTAAAGTTGCCTATCAGTCAGTTAGCACCGGGACAATTTCTGTTTAAATTATACAATTATTCCAAATTTTTCCATCTATACATATAAAAGCATATGCAAATTTTATGCAAATGATGCATTTCATTTTGGGGGGGTGATACATAACTGGCCACCCTATCTCATTCCTGTTTTGTTGTACTGCCTGTGGAGATCAGTCCTACATCTGAATTCTTCCCTGGCAGCTTTTGTGCATTTCCATTTAAATTCTGGTGATTATTTCTAAATTTGCATCTGCAAAGTAGGATGTGCAAATTTAATGAAACTTATTATTTTTTGCCTTTTTTGTTTTTTGGTGATTCATAAGCTGGGAGAAACCTTTCAAGACTTGTGAAACTCATCCCGTGCTTTGATGCGATCTGTCAAATTCTTCTTCAAGCTGGAGAGGGTCAGTTCACACAAACTGAACCCTTTTGCAGCCAAATACACAAACTTTTGAAATCTAGCAGCTAGCAAGACATCCAACACAGCAGCTGGTTGGTGGACCTTATGATGATAAAGAAACAGATGGAACCACATGGGCAGGTTATTCTAAAGAATTAAAAAAAAAAAAACCGGGGGTCTATGAGATGCTTCCTCTTGTCAGGCAGTAGCAAGACATTCATATTATCTCTTCCATGCTTCCCGTTCCACTGCCCTCTTAATGTATTTATTATCTTTTTGGGGAGTGGAGTGGGGGATCCAAATATTTGATCTGCCTCAAGACACTCTTCAACTGGACATTTATAATACTTGCTGTTGCCAGAATGATCTGGTCCTTGCAAACTGATCTGTTGCACTGTCTAATTGCAGAGGAGGTGGAAGAAGAGCATAATTTGCCATTGTATCATAATAAAGTTAGACTGGTGGTTTAGATGAGCTTGAATTTTATTTTGTTTTGTTCAGAGCAGTGTCCGTGAGTTAGCCTTTGCATCTGTTCCAAATCGACACTCCTCCAACAAGAAGCTTCTCCCCCTGATTTACTGCAATCCCTGCATTTTGGATAAAAATCCTTTACTAGTAAGTTTCACATAGGCAACCACCTTTGTAAAAAAAAAAAAGCTACACTATTAGTTTAACTTGACTAACTGGAAACATATGAATTATTCACAGCCCATGCATAATTCATCCATGTAATTTTATGTGTCTGCCAAGAAAAGGTTATTTTCTCCATTCCTCTCCCCTTATCAGGCATGATCCCTCCATTCTCAGAATATGGCTTAACAGAGCCCTGTTTTATCATACTTTTGTCTCAGTGCACATGGAGATTTGGGGTGCTTGCACAGACCACACATTCCATTGACTATACTGGCACATGGCTGGGGGGGGGAGGAGGGAGAAAGAGATAGAAGAAAACAACTAGCTTTGGTAAACCATGAGAAAAATCCCCCACATATGGCAAGGGATTCTGTCCATTTTTTAATCTGATAATTTTCCCATTATTAGTTTGTAAGGAAGGCAAAATCCTTCATATTCTCAGCATCTTCATCGCTTCAATACTGGGGATGTGTGTTGGAAGTGAAATTCTACAACTGAAAGCATCGGTACGTGTAATAAATAACCTGAACCAGTGGGGGGAGGGCGATAAACGGAAAGGCAACTTAACTCTTTCCTTGCTCAGTCCTTCTTTAGTAACTACCTGTTGATATGCAAATTGTTTTTCTCAGGCTTTCCTTCCTTCCTCTTTTTTCTGATTAGTTAGTGTTAATGTGGGACTGCTAACCTCATGACTCCATAATGGCCATTTGTATGTCTGTACTCAGAATGGCTGTATTTCCTAGCCATAATAAACCTATTCTTTCAACCACCCGTCTTACCAGACTGTTCACTTCTGCACTCCGTTGCTATATAGACACCAAACTCCAATAGGCACAAGTGGGAAGAGTTACAAAGAACAATTTCCCTGATCTTGCTCGAAAAGGTTCCTTATTTGAAGAACTGGTTCCTTATTCAGTAATGCTGGATTTTATAAGGAGCTGTTCCTTGAAAAAAGAAATAGTAGGCAGTCTATCTTCCACAGGCTCATTCATGCATTACCTCAGGAACAGGTTGCCAATGAAAATCACTTTTGTGTAATCCAGGCTTCAGACACCTGTGATAACCTTTGGATTTCCTACCCACATGGGCTAGCAGTGTTGCATGACAAGTTACCATACTGGCACGTCTAGCCTCCAGGGAGGTGCACCACTGATGTGCACAATTTCCATATTTCCTCCAGGTCCGTGTCTGAGTTACTAGTAATCAGGCTGGGTGACAGATTCCTTGTCTGAGCAGGCAGTTTGAGTTGCTGGCTGGGGGCATGTCAGATACTGATGCTTACAGGATTTTTTTAAAAAATGATCACATTTGAGAAAGGGCAATCGTAAAAGAAATGTGACATGTTAAGCTTTAATTTTATTTTCTCATCCCCTGTTATTTGGCCAAGGCTCTTAGCAGCAAAGTCACTATATGCTAGAAAAATAAGCTTTGATAAATCCTAGGAGTAGGGGAAATAATGCTCTCTTTCTTAGATGTATTTTGTATTTCTGTGTATTTTTTCCAGGAAAACAAGCATAAGCAGGATAGCAGAGCCAACCTTGATTGAATTGGACATTGTCTTTTATCATAAAGCGCAGTGGGGAGGAACACTCACCCTTTTGTTGTTGTGAGAAATTGAAGCTTTCTGCCAGCCACTTCTCCTTTGTGTGTCTTTCTATGGCCTGTTTAAAGACAATAACAACAACACAATCAGATCTACATATATTTAACTTCCAGTCTTTAAAAGAAAATTACCATGCATCTGAACAATACGCACAGGCAGCTTATAGTATTTTATCCCTTGCTGGATTACAGAAAAAGGCTGCAGGCTGCATGGACATATGTATTATTATTATTATTATTATTATTATTATTATTATTATTATTATAATATACACAAAAATATGCATATCATCATTTTATTTAATTTATATACTACTTAATGTCAGAGTAAACTTCCAAAATATAAAAAAATCAAACTACACAAAACTATTAAAACAGAAATATACCTAGCACACAATAAAATAGTTCAATTAAAACAAATGAAAGCAATTAAAAGACAGGAGATTCAAGCCAAAACACTAAGGTCTGTGTAAACATTCAGCTTCAAAAGCTGGTGGTGCCACCAGTGAAGAAGCCTCCACATTACTAAACATCAATAATAATCAGGCTATGGCAAGGTTATTTAGGCTCCATTTGTCGATCTTAATGCTATTATGACACTGTGTCTAGGGTTGCCAAGTGACCAGGAAAAAAACAGCCTGGCTTGCTCTTGTGTCTTTAGCAGCAGCTGGATCTGCAGAAACCAGCAGGCGAAATTTGTCACTATATTGAGATGAACATGATTACCTGGTGTTAATTACTGCAGAGATCTGTCCATTCCTACCTGCCACTCATGCCCCTGGCATTGCTGGTATCTCCCACCACTTAGATCCCCTGGTGGCATGGGTTTTGGCTCTGGCAGCACAGCAATTGGCAGCCATATGTTCCTCCTCCCAGGTGGGCATATTACCCAGTGGTGGGCACTGGGGGGCCACCATGTTTTATCTCCCCAAATACAATGACCGGCATCAGTTGATGGGCATTACATTATGGGAGATAAAGCATAGCTCCTGCTTGGTGCCAATCAGAACTGAGTCATTTCAGTGCCTCTGTCAGGTAAATCTATCCTTCCAGGGGAAGTTGGTACCTTTAGTAGTGCCACACTTTAAGAACATGAAAAGTGTCCTGCTGGATCCAGCTAATGGCCCATCTAGCCCAGTATCCTATTCTCACAGTGCCCAACCAAATGCCTGTGTGAAGCCCCCAAGCAGGACCTGAGTGCCGATACACTCTCCCCTCCTGCATTCCCAGCAACTGCTATTCAGAGGCATACTACCTCTGACAGTGGAGGGAGAATATAGCCATCAATGGTTAGTAGCTGTTGATAGCGTTCTCTTCCCTGAATGTGTCTACATCTCTTTTAAAAGCCACCCAAGTTGCAGCCATCACCTCCTCTTGTGAGAGCGAATTCCATCGTTAACTATGCACTGCATGAAGAAGCACTTCCTTTTGTCTGGCCTTCATCTTCCAGCCTCATCGAATGTCCCCAAATTCGAGTGTTATGAGAGAGAACTTTTCTCTGTTCTCTTTTTCTACACCATACATAATTTTATGCACCTCTAACATATCTCCTGTTACTCACCTTTTCCCCAAAATTGCAACCTTTCCTCACAGGGGAGTCGCTCCATCCCCTTGATCATTTTGGTTGCCCTTTTCTGAACCTTTTCCAAACCTACAATATCCTTTTTGAGGTAGGCAACCAGAACTATACACCATGCTCCAGGTGCAGTTGCACCATAGATATGTATAACAGGATTGTAATGTAGGCAGTTTTATTTCAATTCCTTTCCTAAAGATCTCTAGTGTGGAATTTGACCTTTTCCCAGCTGCTGCACACTAGGTTGACATCTCCATCGAGCTATCCACGAGGACTCCAAGGGGCTCATTCCTGGTCAGACATTGCCAGTTCAGACTCTGCGAGCGTGTAAGTGAAACTAACTTTTTTTTTTGCCCCAACATGCCTCGCTTTACATTTTAGTAGTAGAAGCAATGTTGGAGGGAGGACAGTGAGGCGCCCAGTAGTTCATGTGAAGGGGGCAGTCAGAAGCAGGCAGGCCTGTGCCAAGGACCTCAACCACTCAATCCTGGGGCAGCTCTGGAAGGGATGGGGTATTCCTCAGGTGGTCAGGTCTCTACAGGCCCCCTTTAGAGATTTTTCACACCCCCTGAATTTTCCACTTTTTCATTTTTTTAAGGACCTGGTAGTAGAGGGCTACCATCCTTGATAGGATTTCATTTTTGGAGCTTGCACCAATGTTTTCTCCAAGTGTAGTTACTCCTACGGCAGTGATAGTTAAACAATATGGAAGGGATTATTTGTACCGGAACTCATATATAACACAGGCTGTCACAATCTAAAGCTCTAAAGACATCCAAGAAAGGCCTTTTCCTGCTCTTTGTGGCAATATGAAACTCTCAAGCCAGCACAGAAACAGTTTGGTTATTAGGGCCAGAATCAACAGGTGCTTATTTCATTTTTATCCCACCCTTTCTCCAAGGAGCTCGAGGTGGTGTATATGATTCTTCTCCCTTCCTATATTTTTGTCCTCACAACAACCATTCGAGGCAGACTAGGCTGAGAAAGGCCAATAAGCTTCCTGGCTGAGGGGGATTTGAAACCAGAACTCCCAAGTCCTCTTTCACTCTCAGGTCATTACACCAGCAATGTAGGAAGCTGCCTTATACTGAGTCAGACCATTGGTCCATCTAACTCAGTATTGTCTGCACTGGCTTGCAGTAGCTCTCCAAGGTTTCAGACAGAGAGTCTCTCCCAAACATACATGAAGACACGAGGGATCGAACCTGGGACCTTCTGCTTCTCCAACACTATGCTGGCTCTCCATCTGGCAGCAAGTCACACTGAACTCAGACCTCCTTTTAAGTAACCATGCAGTACTTCAAAATACTGTTGCGCACCTCCCCAATCTCCGAGCGGTGAGATTCCAGGGGTCCCTGCGCTCGTCCTGGGCTTGGTTTCCTTGGGAAGAAGGTCAGCGGAGACTGTGGTGTCTTTATGAAATATGGTTTATTTATTTACACACATTCCAACCTGAGCTTAGGATGGAGGGGTTCAAGGCATCAGCAGTCCAATATCCAGCTTTCCCATCAGGGTTACAGGAGGCATCCTAAGGCCATGGTGCAGAGAGACAGCCTCTCTGCCTGCCTCCAGTTCCCAGCCGTCCTCTAGAGACCCTCTACACACACTCAAAGAACAAACCTCTGCTAGCTGCTGGGGTGGGTGGAGGCTCTCCTGACGAGTTTCAATGACAAAAGGGTCTTCCTGGCCATTGAACAGTTGCTGGGCACCTGAAAGACCCATTAGCAAACTGGCCACTAAGATTAGCTTAACAAAAGAAACTCATCTGGCCAGCAGAGCCAGCCCCTCCCCCAAGGCACAGGATTCCAAATCAGAGGCTGGAAGGGGACCCACAGCAATAATCCATTCCAACCCCACAACAATACCAAGATTAGAAACGGAGACATGAAACAAACAGACCAACAGAAATTGCTCCTGAAAGCTAATATTTCCATGTGAAATTAGATGTACGACTGGAGACTCATGTAAAATCTCTAGGAGAAGCCAATCTTATTTATTATTATTTATTTATTCAATTTGTATCCCGCCCTTCCTCCCAGCAGGAGCCCAGGGCAGCAAACAAAGCGCTAAAACACTTAAAAACATCATAAAAACAGATCTTAAAATACATTAAAACAAAACAGCATTAAAAACATTTTAAAAAAACAACCTTAAAAAGGGTTAAAAACATTATTAAAAAACATATTAAACAATTCTGACACAGATGCAGACTGGGATAGCTCTCAACTTAAAAGGCTTGTTGAAAGAGGAAAGTCTTCAAAAGGCGCCGAAAAGATAGCAGAGATGGCACCTGCCTAATATTCAAAGGGAGGGAATTCCACAGGGTAGGTGCTGCCACACTAAAGGCCCGTTTCCTATATTGTGCAGAATGAACCTCCTGATAAGATGGTATCTGCAGGAGGCCCTCACCTGCAGAGCACAGTGATCGACTGGACATATAAGGGATAAGATGGTCCTTCAGGTATCCTGGTCCCGAGCTGTATAGGGCTTTCTAGACCAAAACTAAAACTTTGAACTTGGCCCGGTAGCAAATGGGCAGCCAGTGCAATTCTTTCAGCAGTGGGGTGACATGTTAGTGATACCCTGCCACAGTGAGCAGTCTTGCTGCCGCATTTTGCACCAGCTGCAGCTTCCGGACCAACCTGAAGGGCAGCCCCACATAGAGCGCATTACATTAATCCAGCCTAGAGGTTATCAGTGCATGGACAACAGTGGTCAGGCTATCCCGGTCCAGAAACGACCGCAGCTGCCTCACCAGCCAAAGCTGGTAAAAGGCACTCCTAGTCACGGAGGTCACCTGGGCCTCTAGCAACAAAGATGGATCCAGGAGCACCCCCAGGCTACGGACCTGCTCTTTCAGAGGGAGTACGACCCCATCCAAAGCAGGCAACTGACCAATTATCTGAACTCGGGAACCACCAACCCACAGCGCCTCCATCTTGCTAAGATTCAGACTCAGTTTATTGGCCCTCATCTAGCCCACCACCAAGTCCAGGCAGCGGTCCAGGGCTTGCACAGCCTCTCCTGATTCAGATGTTACAGAGAAATAGAACTGGGTATCATCAGCATACTGCTGACACCTCGCCCCAAAGCTCCTGATGACTGCTCCCAAGGGCTTCATATAGATGTTAAACAGCATGGAGGACAAGATGGTACCCTGTGGTACCCCACAGCACAGCTGCTAGGGGGCCAAAAGACAGTCACCCAATGCTATTCTCTGAGAACGACCCTGGAGATAGGATCGGAACCACTGTAAAACAGTACCTCCAATACCCATCTCACCAAGTCGCCCCAGAAGGATACCATGGTGAATGGTATCAAAAGCCGCTGACAGGTCAAGTAAGAACAACAGGGTTGTACTCCCCCTGTCCTTCTCCCGATAAAGAACATCCATCAGGGCGACCAAGGCTGATTCAGTCCCATAACCAGGCCTGAACCCAGACTGGGATGGGTCAAGATAATCTGTTTCATCCAAGATTACTTGCAGTTGCTGCGCCACAACCCTCTCAATCACCTTCCCTAAGAAGGGGGTATTTGCAACCGGTCGGTAGTTCTCACACACCAATAGGTCCAGGGTGGGTTATTTCAGGAGTGGTCGAATCATCGCCTCTTTCAAGGCGGCTGGAACCACTCCCTCTCTCAATGATGCGTTGATCACACCCTGGATCCACTCGGTCAGACCCCCTCGACAAGCTTTAATAAGCCAAGAAGGGCAAGGGTCGAGAGGACATGTTGCTGGCGGCATCATTGCAAGCACCTTGTCCACGTCATCAGGCCGCATCAACTGAAACCATTCCCAAGAAGTTGCAGCAGACGTTGCACTGGACACCTCATTGGGGACTACAGTAGATGTGGAATGGACATCAAGATTGCTACGGAGGCGAGCAACTACCCTCAAAGTTCCTAGCAAACAATTCACAGTGGGCCTCCGAAGGGTCTAGGATTCCATTTCCTGGAGTTGATGTCAACAGACCCCTGACAATACAGAAAAGCTCCACCAGACGGCTACTTGAGGATGCGATGGAAGCAGAGAAGTGGGCCTTCTTCACCACCCTCACCGCCACACAGTAGGCACAGTTATGATGTTTTACTTGTGCCCCATCAGCCTCACAGGATGTCTTTTGCAACTTGTGCTCTAGCTGTTGTCCAGCCTGTTTCATTGCCCTTAGCTCACTTGTGTACCAAGGTGCAAGCCGGGCTCTACAGTGCCGGAGAGGGCGCTCGGGGGTAATTGTGTCGAGAGCCCGACGCGCCTCGCTGATCCACAGTGTGACAAGGGCTTCAACAGGGTCACCTGCTCTATCTACTGGGAACTCCCCTAGAGCATTCAGGAATCCTGTGGATTCCATTAGGCTCCGGGGGTGGACCATCTTAATCTGTCCACTACCCCTGCAAGGAAGGATTGGAGCCACAAGTCTAAACTTCACCAGGAAGTGATCTGACCATGACAATGGGGTGACATCCACCCCCACTATCTCCAGACCACCCCTTCCTCCATCTGGAGCAAAAACCAAGACAAGGGTGTGCCCTGCCCTATGTGTTGGGCCAGTAACAAGTTGAGGCAGTCCCATGGTCGTCATGGAGGCCATGAAGTCCCGAGCCGGAAGACTAGAGGCAGCCTCAGCATGGACTTTGAAATCACCCAGCACTATCGTACTGGGCTCCTCCAACGCCACAGCCGAGATGACCTCCACCAGCTCGGTCAGAGAAGCTGCCGGGCAGCAGGGTGGACGGTACACCAGCAGCAACCCTAGTTTACTGTCTCCTCGGCCCAACACCAGGTGCAGGCCCTCACAGCCAGCTCCAAGACAGAGTGGTTTCCTGGTGACAGAGATGGAAGTTTTGTAGACCACAGCAACTCCTCCCCCCCGTCCCTGCAGCCTGTGCTGGTGCTGCAGCAAGTATCCAGGTGGGGAAAGTTGGGTCAGATCAACCCCTCCAAGCTCACCCACCCAGGTCTCGGTAATACACACCAAATCGGCACCTTCATCCACAATCAAGTCATGGATGAGAGTGGTCTTATTATGTACCGATCTGGCATTAAATAACAACACACAGGCCAGTGGGCACAGCAGATGAGCAATGAGGAACCAAACCATGAGAAAAGTGGCAGCAAGGAACAAGGCGCAGATAGACTTGCCTTCGCCTTCTCGGGTAATTCACCATCTCCCAATGACTATATTTCCCTCTGCCCGTAATCACTGAAATTGGGGTGGCATCACCCATGTTCCTCCGTACTAAGACTCCTCCTAAACACCTAATATGGGCCCAACACAAGCCCACCAACAAAGCCTGCCAGAGTGAATTATCCCAGTAGGCCTCTGCGAGGATTGGGAACAGTCACACCCATTCAAACCTTTTCACACAGGGCCCATCTACTCTTCTCTCCTGTCTCACACCCAGGGAGGGCCAGCTTTCTGCCAGTTACAGACTCTCACTCTGAAGGCATCTGGCAACTTTCTCCTCTCATTCAGTTTACTGCGCAGGCTCCCACCCTGTGCAGGAAACTACACATGCACTATACGCCCTCCCCACCACCAGTCTCCTCTAGACTGGTTTAACAGAAAACAAATAAAAAAAACCACAAGAAAAAGTAATAGAACGGGGTTAGCGCCCTAGCCCTCAGGACTCCCCAAGGAGCTCCCCAAGGGGCAACTCCCTTTGGTGTCACCCCTTTGGTGGCAACCCCGCCGGCAGCAGGCCCCCCGCCCAAGGGCAGCTGGGCTTTTATGCCTGCTGGCCCAGCCAGCAGCTGTTGCAAGGGGCTGCGAGATTAACTGCAGCCTTTCTCTGGAGCAAGGGTCAGGCAGGGGTCCTAGTCCTTGCAGCACTTACCAGGGACTTCAGCTGTCTGGACAGACAGCAGCCCAAGGAGCTAGTAGCAGGCACTCAGATGCCAGATACTCACTCCCAGGGCAGGTCTTCCTCAGTCCCCTCGTGCTGCAGCTGTTCCCCTGTTCTTACCTGTGTGTGTGTCTATAATAAAACATTACAACCACAAAAAACCCATGCCATTTTGGCTACAACCCATGGACAGGTGCCAGTAATTTGCACATGGTAGGGAGTAGTTAAACACCACCATTCAGGGATCTGCTTCCAGTTACAGCAGATTTACTGGTTAAGCAAGGCCATAAACCAGTTCCGTATAATGCAATAAAAGCAAGATTAATTTCCATATAGGCACACTGATTATCCATGTTTACAGTATGGTTTTAGCTGGAAACGCGATGCAACAAAAACAACCTGATGGCTGGTTTTAACTACTGTGAATTGTTTATTGCAATTAAGTGGTGCCAGAAACAAACAGCAGCTCTGAGAGCTGAATCTAGCCATGCTTGCTATTCCTGAGAAATAGGATGCCAAGGTGTCTGTCTTTTTATCAATTGGGTTAGCGTTCATTCTGATCTAAATCATACCTTTGATTTCTTTTATTTTGTGTGTGTGTGTGTATATGTGTGTGTGTGTGTGTGTGAGAGAGAGAGAGAGAGAGAGAGAGAGTGCACAGGTAAAAATACAGTACATGGAGTGCACTGGCCACTTAAATACAACCCAGACTACAGACTCTACCCTTCCTCTTTTTATGGGCTGAAGCTATAGTTCCCTATATTCTCCTACTTTTGGCCATTACAAGCCATCAAGTATATATATTTAACAATGAATAGTGCTGGAATATAGTTAAAACACAAGCTGGGTTTGGTGCTTTACTGTCTACTGTCCACCTGCCTTAATTCTCCCACTTCTGGGCAGACAGCCAGTGTGTCCTTGGTAAGTGTAAACAAAGAGATAAGACAACCTTAGTTTCATTTTAAGACAACAGCTGCCCATAAAGATTGCAGTACCGCATTCAGATCTCAGAGAGACCGAATTAGCAGATACAGTCCACATGTCACTTTAATTGCCAGTTAACAGAGAGAGACATGAGTATGCAAAGCCTAGATGGAAGTAAGGAAATGCTATAAAAGACAGACAGCTGTAGAGATCAGGGTCAGTTGTCTCTGATACTGACCAAAGACTGAAGACAGTTCTGCTCTGGGTGCTGGGATCCACACACGATGGTGAGTACTCCTTTACTGAGGTGAAATGATGTATGCTGTATCTTGAAATGTGACATGTTAGTGTACATCTCCTGTGTCTGTGCTGTGTAGGATTGGTGTTCTGTAGCTGTGAATATATATGTTATATGCTTATAATAAATAGAAATCAGTAAAAGTCTCCATTGTTGATCTTTCCATTTTTCATCTGAGATTGCCCTAGACTTGAGAAGGCTCTTGGTTCACCTGGTCAGATCTAACTGCTGGAACAAAACTGTGGGAGCTTAGGTGACCACAACGTTTGTCATATAAGTTATCTGGGTGGATATGGACCAAGGGAGGATGCAAGAATCCTCAATCTGGATGGAACGCCTCTCCCGACACGAACCCACCCGTACACTGCACTCAACATCAAAGGCCCTTCTCCGGGTGCCTACTCTGAGGGAAGCTCGGAGGATGGCAACAAGAGAGAGGACCTTCTCAGTGGTGGTTCCCAAATTATGGAATGATCTGTTTGACAAGGTGCACCTGGTGCCAACACTGTTATTTTTCGGCACCAGGTCAAGACTTTCCTCTTTTTCCAGGCATTTTAGCATGTGTTTTAAAATTGCTTTTTAAAAATGTGTTTTTAAATTTGTATATTTGTTTTTAATGTTTTTTAATTGTTGTAAACCACCCAGAGAACTTTGGCTATGAGATCTTGGAAAAGTTACTTTTTTGAACTACAACTCCCATCAGCCTCAGCCAGCAGGGCCACTGGATTGGGCTGATGGGAGTTGTAGTTCAAAAAAGTAACTTTTCCACGCTCAGAGATCGGTGCAGTACAGGGACATCGGCAGCAGCCAATCTGGTGTTCTTGCTGGTGTGTTTCCACCATGCTAACTAGGGATGGGGGAGACAATCGATTCCGTTCACATTTAAAGCCAGATGTATCAAATTTGCACTTTCTGAAAGCATATGAGAACCAAAACACAAGCATCCTTTGAATTTTGCAATGTCATTTTCCAGCTAAACAATGTTTACAAAAACCCATATATCAGGGGAAAATGTGCATAAAAATGAATATATCAATGAAAATAACCTACAAAATGCATTCTATTGAGAGAAACTGCTTGCAAAAATGTGTACTTTAGTCAAAACGGCATGCTAAAATGTGTTTAGTAGGAGAAATTCACACTTTCATGCTGAAGAATTTTCATAAGGATTTTTTTTAAAAAGCAAACTTCTACAAAAATGTGGAGAACTGAATTTAAAACGGGAAAAGTGAGAATTGGGGAGAACCAAAAATGACAGATCTTTCCATCCTTAGTGATGACCTCCTCACCTCTTCCCTTCTCCTTCCAGGTGAAGGTAAAGGTAAAGGTGTCCCCGCACTTATAAGTGCGAGTCGTTTCCGACTCTTAGGGTGACGTCTTGCGACATTTACTAGGCAGACCGTATATATGGGGTGGGATTGCCAGTTCCTTCCCCAGCCTTTCTTTACCCCCCAGCATATGCCGGGTATTCATTTTACTGACCACGGATGGATGGAAGGCTGAGTGGACCTCGATCCCTTTTACTGGAGATTCGACTTCCTCTTTCTGTTGGAATCAAACTCCGGCCGTGAGCAAAGCTTTGGCTGCATTACTGACGCTTACCACTCTGCACCATGGAGGGTCTTCCTTCCAGGTGAAGCAGCAGTGTAATCAGGGCATTAGGTGAGTGGTGCTGCCCCACCATGCCATCCATTACTGCTCTAACAGTGAGAAGCAGATGCTGCTTAAGGAGACATAGCTTTTTGCACTCACTCCTGTGCAACAAGTTGTCCCTGCCAAAATTTCCTTTTCTACATATCTATACTGGCAGCTTTTTTTGTGCATGCAGGACCTTGGATAACAACATAGAGCTACATCATATGAGTAGCACCAATCTCATGCAGTTCTATGGCAGGATCTTCTCCTCCTTAGCAAAAAAGAGCATTTTGAACTGAACACACATAGAAAATTAAAATGAATAAACCACACACACAAAAAAAACCCCTCCCACATGTGGCAGTTGGTGTTGCATAGCCCTCAGCTAGAGGAGGCAGCAGTCCCAGCTGAAACAGGAATAGGGAGTGCTGTGCTCCTTAAAGGTTCAGACTAAAACCTGGAGCGGATTCTCTGCCCCACTGACATTGGAGCCACCAGGCTCCAGTTAAGGAGTGGAACTGTGTCTTCACCTGCCTGCCTTCCTCCTCCTAAGTTTCTCTTATGAACCAAAGGCCTTGCCATTCTGTCCTCATTCTGCTATTCCTAGAGATGTTTTGCTTGAGCACCAGTAATGTGCCAGGAGTCTTGAACTGGGAGACTCTGGCAGCTCCCATAGTTTGATGTGTAATAACTTTGCCCTAGAAGCCCCTTCCTCTAATCTGAGATATTTTTGAGGATGGCTATGGATATGTGATAGTGTGAAGAAACACATTGTGCATGCTCAAGGGCACTGGTAGAACTAAGAGGCTCACTAAGACTTGGATCCAGCTCTGCAATGATTGCTGGAACTGGTCCCGACTCCCAACCCTGTTGTGTTCAGGCCCTTCCTCAAGCCAATATGCTGATGATACGCAGCTCTACTTCTCCTTTTCATCTTCTTCAGGTGAGTCTGTTGATGTACTAAACCACTGCCTGGCCACGATAATGGACTGGATGAGAGCTAATAAACTGAGACTCAATCCTGACAAGACTGAGATGCTGTTGGTGGGGGAGCTCTCTGCCCAGATAGTTGATGTCCGACCTGCCCTAGATGGGGTTACACTCCCCCTAAAGGAGCAAGTCCGTAGTTTGGGGGTCTTATTAGATCCGCTCCTGTCACTGGAGGCTCAGGTAGCCTCGGTGGCACGGAATGCGTTCTACCAGCTTCAGCTGGTAGCCCAACTACGACCCTATCTGGACAGGAAGAACCTTGCCACAGTTATCCATGCTCTGGTAACCTCTAGATTGGACTACTGTAATGCACTCTACGTAGGGTTACCTCTGAAGACGGTTCGGAAACTTCAGCTAGTGCAGAATGCTGCTGCCAGAGTTCTTACCGGGACTAAAAAATATGATCATATAACTCCTGTCCTGGCCCAGCTGCACTGGCTACCAATATGTTTCTGGGCCAGATTTAAAGTGTTGGTTCTTACCTATAAAGCCCTTAACGGCATTGGACCGCAATACCTGGTGGAACGCCTCTCCCGCTATGTACCAGCCCGTTCACTGTGCCTGACGTCAAAGGCCCTTCTCCGGGTTCCAACGCATATGGAGGCCCAGAGAGTAATAACTAGAGCTAGGGCCTTCTCGGTGGTGGCCCCCGAGTTATGGAACGCCCTCCCTGACGAGATACGCCTGGCGCCTTCTTTGTTATCTTTTCGGCGCCAGGTAAAGACCTACCTCTTTGCCCAGGCATTTTAAATTCTACTTTAATTTGTCTTTGTCTTAATTTTGTTTATATATTTTTATACTGCATTGTTTTCATGTTTATTTGTGTTTTAACCTGTTTTTATCTTTTGTACACCGCCCTGAGAGCTTGTTGCTATAGGGCGGTTTAAAAATGTAATTAAATAAATAAAATAAATAAATAAATACACAGCCTTCAGCTTCCTGTCAACAGCTCACAGGTTTGGCCTGGAAAAACATCATACCTTACTGTTGACATTTACAGTTTTGGAGATAACTGATGCATCATAATAAGACTGGATGTCTCGGTGTTAGAAAAGTAATTGATTGTAGTTGTATAGGCTTGTCTGTATTTTGCTGATTTGTTGCATTTCATTCAGAAGTCAGGAATGGTACTCTAGCAGGGCCTACTCACAGCAGAGTCTTAGATTAGATTTGTTTTATAGTGGTCCCATCTGCACTATATATTTAAAGCAGTATCACACCACTTTAAATAGTTATGCCTTCCCACAAAGAATCCAGGGAACTGTGGTTTGTGAAGGGTGCTGAGAGTTGTTAGGAGGCTCCTATTCCCCTCACAGAACTAAAATTCCCAGAGTTCCTGCAAAGAAGAGCTGATTGTTAAAACCACTCTGGGAAAAGTAGCTCAGTTAATTATAGCTAAACATAGACCAAAACGTGCTCCTTGTCATGCTTCATGCAAAGTTTGGTTACCATATCTTGAAAGGTGACCAAATGCACAGACTACTGACCGACAGACAAACAACTTTCCAAAATAGAGATATAGCTATACTGTATTATTTAATTTTGTTTGGTTTTCTTTGTAAACTCTTTTGAGATATTTTTATAAAAAGTGAAAAGTGATGTATAAATACTTGAAATACTAATATAATACTACTAATAATAAATCTTGTTGTTGGGGCAACATTGGCAGTAGGGAAACACAGTGGTCAGCGGCAGGGAAGGGTGCAAGAGAGGCATTCATTCCAATGGCAGGTATGAGGCAATGCGAGGGAGGGTCCTTCTCCCTTCATTTTATTCTCTCAACCACTTTGTAAGGTAGGTTAGGCTGAGAGTAGTTGGCTCATAGCCACTCAGTGAGCCTGCAAAGCTATGAGCAGCTGCAATAGCCAAGTGGGCTAACATATGCTACTTAGAAAATGTGGCATGTTTAGGATTGCCAGGTTCAGGGCCTGAGACTGATCCTGTATCTTTAGGAGAAGAGAAAGTCAGCCAAGTGCAGGTGTTCTTGCAACACTGTAATGGGAAAAACCACAAGGTAAAATTCTCCCTTCCCCCTGCACAACTTTTAAAGACACAGAAGACCTCTTTGGAGGCTGGGCCTGGCAACCAAGAGGTCTTCTGTATCTTTAAAAGTTGTGCAGGGGGAAGGGAGAATTCCACCTTGTGGTTTTTCCCATTACAGTGTTGCAAGAACACCTGCACTTGGCTGACTTTCTCTTCTCCCAAAGGTACAGGATCAGTCTCAGGCCATGAACCTGGCAACCCCAGGCATGGTGTGTTACTTAACCATTTTGTGATTTGGCTCCACCCCTCCATCTTTTAGCTGCCATTGTAATGGCAGGCCTCAGTAATTTTCATCTCCATTCAAGTGGACCCTTGGGGGGGGGTAGAAAATTTGAGAACTCCTTGGAGTAATGGTGCATGTCTACTCAGAAGTAAAGCCTATTGAACTCAATAGAGCTTACTCCCAGGTAAGTGAGGTTAGGATTGCTGCCTAAGTTATAGCATTATCATCCGTTGTCATAATCATTTATTTCTATACTGCTTTTTGGCCAAGGTCCACAAAGCAGTAAACAGAATAATACAGAAGAAAATATGTTTATATATTTATTACATTTATATCTCATATTTCCTCCAAGGAGCTCAAGATGGCATACATGGTTCCCTCCCTTCACATGTTATAATCAAACAACCCTGTGAGGTAGGTTAGGCTGACAGAGAGTGGGGGGTGGTTGAGCCCTGGTCTCCCATGCCCTAGTGTGACTCTAACCACTGTACCACACTGGTTTCAAATCTGAATTATTCCAAACGCTATGATATTAAGATCAATTTTCAAGTATGCTAGCTCGAGAATAAATTCTGTTTTTTAAAATATGCGTATAGAACAAATAAAAATTAACATATCATCTTTACTTTTACTTTACTTCTGTGCCTTCAGTTGCAAAGTGTGCCCAGAGTTTTCTGGAACAATTGCAAGAGAGAATACAAAAAGCCTCTTCCATGTTGACAGGGACGTAGATTGTGATGAAATGGGCAACATTGCTCTTGGGCTTTCCACATGGGAAATGTATTCATTGAATGCCATGAAACTCCCACCTGACCCTCCTAAGCACAATCGCCTGCATTTTGTTGGAATTACTATTGCTGCTCATTTATCTTGGTGCTTCACCTGGAAGCTTAAAATCTCTTAGCACCATTTTCAGTGAGTTCCTAGCATTAATTAACCAAAAGCCTACTGGTCCATTAGAGAAGCGTGTAGAAATAATGACCACATTGAAGTCACATTTGACTAATGCAGCTATTCTGCAGTATTTGACAGCTAATGTAGAAATGTCCTTAATTTTAATGAAAATACTCCTGATTTCAAATAAGTGTAATGTTATCAGAGTAGAAAACTGGATCATGACAGATAAAGAAAACAAAAACAAACTCTGCTTCTTAGCTAAACAGATCCCCCCCCCCACCACTCTGAATCTATATCTCGTAGTCAGCTCATGACCTACCAATCCAAACAGAGCTTTTCAGTCAAAGGTGGTGGCCCTTCAGAGCTTCAGTAAACCTCATGGTTTTGCTCCCTGCCTGGGATTATAAAAGCAGGGGAGCTGTCAAGTGCCTGGCAGGCTGCAATACATGATTACTGGCTGTGTTTGACTTGGGAGGGGGATCACAAATTGTGCAGGTCTGACATAGGAGAAAAGAAAAAACTCTTCTCTCACTTCATTTTCCCAATGATTAAGACTATTGTTTCTCTTTTTAGGCAACAGCTAAATTAGGCTCAGGTCAGCATTAGGCAGTGACATGTCCCCTGTAGCATCAAATTAGGCCCCAAACCACTGCAATCAGCTCCCACACATATGCAATTGGGAAGGAAGGTTTTCAGAGTAGTGGATGTGAACTTCAAGCAGATTTGACTTCTTTCCCCTCTCACTTTAGAGCTTGAATCTTGGACCCTGGCAAGTTTCTTATCTTTCAGAAGGAGATTGGCTTGGGGCTGCTCTCCATGCAAGCAAAAACAAATACGATACACGCAGCACCCATCAACCCCTGAGAAGGGTCAGACAGGAGCTCCTTCTCCCATGACTGCATGTGTCAGTGAAGTGATGCACAGATCAGTGTGCTGATTAATATTAAACTGCAGATTAAGATAGGACTAGATCTAGGTATAGGGGAGAAATCTGATCAGTTCTCACAGCCGAATCTATCAAATTCACACTTCCCAAAATAATATGAGAACTGAAACACAACCGTCCCTTGAATTTCACACATATTAGGGGAAACTGGGCATAAAAATGAATATAGTATTTATTTATTTATTACATTTATATACCGCCCCATAGCCGAAGCTCTCTGGGCGGTTTACAACAATTAAAAACATTAAAAACAAATATACAAATTTTAAAACACAAAACACAATTTAAAAACACAATTTAAGAAATTTAAAAACAATTTAAAAACACATGCTAAAATGCCTGGGAGAAGAGGAAAGTCTTGACCTGGCACTGAAAAGATAAGCGTTGGCACCAGATGCACCTTGTCAGGGAGATCATTCCAAAATTTGGGGGCCACCACTGAGAAGGCCCTCAACCTTATTGCCAGACTCCCAGCTTCCCTCGGAGTAGGCACCTGAAGGAGGGCCTTGGATGTTGAGCGTTGTGTACGGGTGGGTTCATGTCGGGAGAGGTGTTTCATCAGGTATTGTGGTCCTAAGCCATGTAAGGCTTTATAGATTAAAACCAGCACCTTGAATCGAGCTCGGAAACATACAGGTAGCCAATGCACGTGGGCCAGAATTGGTTTTATATGTTTGAACTGTCTGGTCCCTGTTACCAATCTAGCAGCTGCATTTTACATAAGCTGCAGCTTCCGAACCATCTTCAAAGGCAGCCCCATGTAGAGCGCATTGCAGTAATCTAACTTGGAGGTTACCAGAGCATGGACAATTGAAGCCAGGTTATCCCTGTCCAGGTAGGGGCATAGCTGGGCCACCAACCGAAGTTGGTAGAAGGCACTCTGTGCCACCAAGGCTACCTGAGCTTCAAGTGACAGAGATGGTTCTAGGAGAACCCTCAAGCTATGAACCTGCTCCTTCAGAGGGAGTGCGACCCCAACCAGGACAGGTTGGACATCCACCATCCAGTGAGAAGAACCACCCACTAGCAGCATCTCAGTCTTGTCTGGATTGAGCCTCAGTTTATTAGCCCTCATCCAGTCCATTGTTGCAGCCAGGCACCGGTTCAGCACATTGACAGCCTCACCTGAAGAAGATGAAAAGGAGAAATAGAGCTGTGTGTCATCAGCATAGTGATGGCAATGCACTCCAAAGCTCCGGATGACTGCACCCAACGGTTTCATGTAGATGTTGAACAGCATGGGGGACAGAACTGACCCCTGTGGAACCCCATACTGGAGAGTCCAGGGGGCCGAGCAGTGTTCCCCAAGCACCACCTTCTGGAGCTGACCCGCCAAGTAGGAGTGGCACCACTGCCATGCAGTCCCTCCCACTCCCAACTCAGCCAGACTTCCCAGAAGGATACCATGGTCGATGCTATCGAAAGCCACTGAGAGATCAAGGAGAATCAACAGAGTCACACTTCCCCTGTCTCTCTCCCGACAGAGGTCATCATACAGGGTGACCAAGGCTGTTTCCGTGCCCAAAGCGGGCCTGAAACCCGACTGAAATGCATCCAGATAATCGGTCTCATCCAAGAGTGTCTGGAGCTGGCCTGCCACCGCTCGTTCGACGACCTTGCCCAGGAATGGAACATTTGCTACCGGCCTATAGTTATTAAGATTTTCTGGGTCTAGGAAGGGTCTCTTTAGGAGTGGTCTCACTACCGCCTCTTTCAGGTGGCCTAGTAGTGAAAATAACTTACAGAAATCCATTATATTAGGAATATATGGCTTGCAAAAATGTGTACAATAATCAAAACTGCATGTTTAATTCTATTTTAAATGTAGATTTTTCAATTATATGTACCCATTTTTAGTTGTAAGCCGCCCTGAGTTCCAGTTTTGTCAAAAGGGCGGGGTATAAATACTAATACTACTAATAATGTAAAATGTGTTTATTATGAGAAATTTGCACTAAAATGCTGAACAATTTGCATGAGGATTTTAAAAAAATCGCAAGTGCTGCAGCAATAAGAACAGAATTTAAGACTAGATAAAGCAGAAAGTGGGAAAACTGAAACTGATACGTCCTCCCATCCCTAGCCAGATCCAGGTTTTTGTGGACTTCTCTAGGCATCTCCTTCTCTTCCTTCTCCTTTCTATTATCACAGATGTCACAACCATCTCATGTTTTTTAAAAAATATGCTATGCCCATCTCTTCCTCCTCCTGGATGGTGAAACTCTAAAGTGGGAAGACTTCTGTACTTATGCTCTGTTCTAAATTGCACAAGCAGCTTCCCTGAGCGCAGGAACCAAGCCCACTTGCCCCTGCTCTCCCAGCTCACATGTAGGTTTTACATGTGCACTAGGGTTACCAGGTCTCCAGTTTTTGGGCAGAGTCTCTGGTTTTTGGGGTCTCCTCTGGTGTTCCAGCTAGCATTCTTTAATCTCCAGACTCTCAGCTTGAAGTTTTAAAAAAATTAAGTTTCTAGGTGGTCTGGTTCCCGAGATATACACCAAAATGTCAACCGCCCCCCTGCGTGACTGTTAAATCTGTTTTACAGATCTTCATAACAGTTCCTAGCTCTAACTACAACTCCCATCAGCCCAATCCAGTGGCCATGCTGGCTGCGGCTGATGGGAGTTGTAGTTTTAAAAAAGTAACTTTTCCAAGCTCTGGCTCTAACCCGCCCTTTCTGGATTGTAGCCAATAAATGAAGCCAGGGTTGTGACTTGTTGATCCAGGCATGCTAGGCTTAATTTCAATGTCAGAAAATGGTGGCTTTGAGATTTTGCAGTTTGCAAAGTAAGTAATATGGCTTAAAATTTTTTTCTCTCTTGTGTGCAAGAGCCACAAGGGCTATGAAAAATGAAAGTATTTAATCCAATACTTACTTTCCATGTACCTGGAGTAAACCCATTGAACTCCATTAGGACTTACTTTTGAGTAGACATGGTTAGGATTGTGCTGTAAATTAATGGGAATTTTGAGTAAACATAGCAGACTTGTATTTGTGTTGTAAATCTTTCTCTTCCTCTCCAATCCTATTTGTATAGCAATTAGGCAGGGTTTACCTAGGTATCACAGTTTTTATTATGTAGGAAACACTGATTTTTTAAAAAAAATGTTCCTCAATGACCAACTGGTTTGACAATAAACTATTATATGGGGTGTATTTTTACACCTGTGTGTGTGTGTGTAGCCTTTCCAACAACCCTGTGAGGTAGGGTTGGTGATTGGAAACCAAGGCAGCTCACAATAAGAAATAAATTCTTTTAAAAACCAATAACCATAAAACAATTATAAACAGTTGCAAAACAGCTTAAAGTGGCATGATTCCAAATTTTGGGTTGGGTGAATGAACTTTATTTGTTTATTTTTATTTATTAAATTTGATTTATATCCCACCCTTCCTCCCAGTAGGAGCCCAGGGTGGCAAACAAAAGCACTAAAAACTATTTTAAAATCATAAAAACAGACTTTAAAATATATTAAAACAAAACATCTTTAAAAACATTTTTAAAAGCTTTAAAACATTTTTTTTTTAAAGAAAAGGTTTAAAAACATATTAAAAAGCAATTTCAGAACAGACGCAGACTGGAATAAGGTCTCAACTTAAAAGGCTTGTTAAAAGAACAAGTTCCTTATCACTTGAGGGTACAGTTTTCCCTGGTTGAGTAAGCCCCATTGAATACATTGGGACTTGCTTCTGAGTAAACAAACATAGGATTGCACTATAAATATATTTACAGGTTGTGTAAATAATGAACATATTTGATAGTCATGCTTATATAAATATTTTGTCATACTGTAACCCAATAAGTATCCGATTTCACACTATGGTTGTACAATACTTCCTCTACATTTTAAGTATGCCTTGGGGTGGTCATGGTTCTCCATTGTTTTCATCCTGAGGGGCAGATAGGCTGAGAGATGGTGAGTAGCCCATGGTCACCCAGTACACTTTATAGCTCATTTCCATTTTGAAAAATTAATTAACACAATTTACATGCAGGCAAAATTTATTAAGTGGATTCACACAATACATTTAAAGCACATCCAACTCGCATTTAAAGTGGACAACTTCCCCTAAAGAATCCTGGGAAGTGTTGTTTCCCCCTCACAGTTATAGTTCTCACCACTCTTACCAAACTGCA
Source organism: Rhineura floridana (assembly GCF_030035675.1). NCBI lineage: Eukaryota > Metazoa > Chordata > Lepidosauria > Squamata > Rhineuridae > Rhineura > Rhineura floridana. Next base: position 35,178,647 of record NC_084482.1, on the reverse strand, counting down.
GTTCCCATGATTCTGTGGTGGGATTCATGTGCTTCAAATGGGTGTTGAATGTGCTTTAAATGAATGGTGTGGATCTGCCCTAGGTATGATGCTCATTCAAGAGTGAATTGAAAAGAACAATTTGAAAAGATACTTCTTACTCTTACTCATTTCTCAGACCTCTTTCTGAAGTGAAGGGTCAAGTCTGTAAAGATGTTTGGAGCAGCCACATTAAAAGATAAGGGCAGGGCATTCCAGGCAGGGGGTTGTCAACCCTGCTTGGAGATGGATGTCTTTGCAGAGGAACCCTAGTCATGGTTTACCAACAGCACAATCCAAACTATATCTACTAGAAGTCAGTCTTGTTGAGTTCTATGGAGCTTAGTCCCTTAGTACGTGTGTTTAGAATTGCAGCCTTCAGGAGCATCCATCTTTACTCCCCAAAGCTCCCATCTAACATCTCCACAACACTAGGCTCCTTTGTCCCTACAGTGACCTTCTGATGACTGGCCTGGCCTGAAGGCACTTAAACCCTTCTTGCTGAAAGCAAGTAGGCTAGATTAAATGTTCGCTACCCAGGCTCCATCTTTTAGCTAAGATTTCTATTTTAATTTGCAATCACATCTTTTTTAATTGTATGCTCCAAGCAACTGTGATTGATGCTTAATGTATCATGCTTAATGATATCACTCGGGGGGCCTGTGGCATCATTCGGGCCCGCCCCGCGGCATCACTCAGGCCTGCCTCCATGACATCACTAGGGCCTGCCCCTCAAATCTCAGGTTTTGGGATGCTTCTGACCTGTCAACCGTAATGTGCACAGATCATCTGCTGCTCTGGTCTCCTACTGGGAGGAAGGGCGGGATATAAATCAAACAAACAAACACCTGCACAGTCCGATTGTTAAATACATCCATTAGACAACAGGTGCTTTGCCATTGAATAAAAAATGGAAGCAACTGCTTTTTTTGTTTCCCTTGACTTAAGAGTCATGAGAGTCAAAATTCTAGTGCACAGAGAAGAAAAGGAATATAACAAAAATGAGTACACACACATATCTTTAGAGCATGTGTGTGTGCACGCGCACGTACAAGTGCTTATATATTATACAGCCACAAGAGTGGCTGTATACTATAGTCAGTAGGGATTTTTCGCGTTCTGCCATGTTAAATGAAAATACCCCCTCACCCCTTTCTGGTGCTTTCTATAGTCCCAATTCAAAACAAAAACTTACAAGTCTTATACTGTTGGATTCAGAATCGCTTGCTGTACAACTCTGGAAGTTTTCTTGGTGATACACAACCCCCCCCCACAGAGAATCCACAGGTTAAAGTGAAAAATGGGAGAGAAAAAACTAGAAGCCATTTGGACTCTTTTTTTGAGAAATTGACATTGTAACAAACGCCCACAATATTTCTTTTATTGTTAGGCGAGGATCCGCTCCCAAGTACAAGGTTTCAATATTACTCAAGGAACGACAAAACGGTCTTAAAAGTAAAGCCAGAGTTTTATTGAAGCACTTGCAAGTGGAGAAACGAACAAAGCCGAGTCTGCCCCTCCCTGGTCGCAGCCAGGTCTTATACCCTTGGCACCACATACATCATGCATACATTAACCGTTGGCTCAGCCTACTTCCTTATTCCCGATCTTTTCCATATAAGGTCTTTTTGGCTCTTGGCCACATTCCTGAGACAGGCGTTGTCTCTTCACTCAGCGCCATTGGAAGCACTTGCAAAACCGGTTTTGCAGGCCAAGGTAATTTACACAGCAGCGAAATAGCCAGCCCAGCTTACATAAACAGTAACGTACGTGCCTATAGAATGTTCACTGAATCACCAGCATTGTCCGTATCTCTTACAGCCAAGCATTTTTACAAAAGCCAAGCAAGCAATATTTTCTTACAGCCTCTTTTTCCTACAACATAATCTGTTGAAATTCATTAAAAATCAGAGATGACTGTAAGGTATCCCTAATCAAATCCCTGAGCTTGCCCTATACACAGTACTTCATCTGTAGTAGGTTTAAATTTAAAAAACGGCATGGTTTATTTTTAATTAATTGATTAAAAATGCATTACAAGTGGATCATAACATACTGCATGCACAGAAGAGTTCTTTCATTTCACTCTCCCTCCCCCTCCCCTTCCAGTTAACTTGGAGGAAGCAGGGGAAGTCTGCTCCTGTGATTGGTGGGCAACAGACATGTGACTCACACTGGCCTTCTGCTGAGCTTGCTCTGTGTGAGTAAGCACATGAGACAGAGACAGAAAGTGGCAGATGGAGGGAGGAAGCAGCAGCAGAATGGAGGTGAGTGGGAAAGAGTCAAAAAATGGGGGGGTGAGCTTTGAAGGACTCTGCATTTTTTTAAAAGTCTACTCGGAAGTAAGTCCCATTGAGTGCAGTGGGGCTTACTCCCAGGTAAGTGGAGCGGTGCTTCTGTGTGCTAGCAGTGAGCTTGAGGGAAGGCAGGTGGTAAAATGTCTACTCAGAAGTAAATCTCACTGAGTTCAGTGGGGCTTACTCCCAGGTAAGCGGAGCAGAGCTTCTGTATGCTTGCAATGATTTTGAAGGGAAGGAGGAAAAAGTCTACTCAGAAGTAAATCACACTGAGTTCAGTGGGGCTTACTCCCAGGTAAGTGGAGCGGAGCATGTGTGTGCTAGCAATGAGCTTCAGGGAAGGAAGGAGGAAAATTGTCTACGCAGAAGTAAATCTCACAGAGTTCAGTGGGGCTTATTCCCAGGTAAGTGGAGCGGTGCTTTTGTGTGCTAGCATTGAGCTTGAGGGAAGGAAGGTGGTAAAATGCAGAGCTTGGAAAAGTAACTTTTCCATGTCTACTCAGAAGTAAATCCCATTGAGTTCAGTGGGGCTTACTCCCAGGTCAGTGGAGCAGAGCTTCTGAGTAGACTTTTAAAAAATTGCAGAGTCCTTCAAAGCTCCCCCCCCATTTTTTGACTCCTTCCTTCAAGCTAGTTTCAGCGAGTGTGGAAGGCAGGCAGTGGGAGAGAGTGCTGGTGGCGGCAGGGCGATTGAGCCAATGGAAAGGGCAGGCTGTGGGAGACAGCGGGGGTGGGAACACACACACACATCACCAGAAGTAAGTTCCACTGAGTTTATTGCAGCTTACTCCTGAAGTGAAAGTGAACATAGAATTACAGCCTTTAACTTCTAAATTCAGTCCTTTCCTTTAAATACTAGGTGATTTATCAATAAATACTATAAAATTTATGTCTGTTAAATGTTCAGTGTGTCATCATGTGACTCTTACTGTTGCTTGTTAAACACCTGCTCTTCAGGATACTGCCACAAATAGATTCCAAAAAGTCTGCTTTAAACTTGCTCGAAACCCCCTGTGGCATGTAATGAATGTAATGAATGTTCCAGTTTGTCTCCATCCTTCTTGAAATGTGGAGACCAGAACTGGATGCAGTATTCAAGATGAGGCCTAACCAGTGCTGAATAGAGGGGAACTAATACTTTACGTGATTTGGAAACTATACTTCTGTTAATGCAGCCTAAAATTGCATTTGCGTTTTTTGCAGCCACATCACATTATTGGCTCATATTCCGCTTGTGATCAATGACAATTCCAAGATCCTTCTTGCAAGTATCCCCCATCTTATAACTGTGCATTTGATTTCTTTTTCCCAAGTGTAGAACTTTGCATTTATCCTGGTTGAATTTCATTCTGTTGTTTTCAGCCCAATGCTCCAGCCTATCAAGGTCCCTTTGTTTGTCTTCCATGGTATTCACAAGGTTTTCCGTTTGGAAAGGAAAGGGGCTTCCCCTCTGCCCAGTGCCCACTCACCCAATATCCTCCCCTCCCCCTCCTCTTCCCCTCCCTGCCCCTCCCCCTCCCCTGGGTCAGTGGTGGACTATGAACTGGGAGACCGGGGTTCAAATCCCCACACAGCCATGAAGCTGACTGGGTGACCTTGGGCCAGTCACTGCCTCTAAGCGTCAGAGGAAGGCAATGGTAAAACCACCTCTGAATACCATTTACCATGAAAACCCTATTCAAAGGGTCACCATAAATCTTGTAGACTTGAAGGCAGTCCATTTCCATTTTCAAATATGATTGCATAGAAATAAATCCCACTGAACTCAAGAAGTATGCAAATGATCAAACCCAACCTCCCTTCTCCTCCCTCCTATCCTCTCCCTCTTGCCCCTTTTCCCCTCCCTCCCCATTCCCATCCCCTTTCAATCCCCTCCTCCCCATGGTCAGTTTTACCTATCTTAAGCATGATTGCATAGGAGTAAATCCCATTGAACTCAATAAGCATGCAAATGATCAGACCTGATTTTCCTCTCCTTCCCCTCTCCTCTCCCTTCCTCCTCCCCTCCCCTTCTTCCTCCTCCCCTGCCCCTTCTTCCTCCTCCCCTGCCCACTCCAGCCCTCCCTCCCTCCCCCCTGGTCAGTTTTACCTATCCTAAGCATGATTGCATGGGAGTAAATCACACTGAATCCAATAAACATGCAAATGATCAAACCTGTTCTTCTCCACCCTTCCCCCTCCTTCCTGCTCCCATCCCCCTCCTCTCCTCTGTGTTTCCTCCCCTCCCTCCTCCTTCCCTCTCCATCCTCTGTGGTTAGTTTCACCTATCCTAAGCATGATTGCAGGGGAGCAAATCCCGTTGAACTCAATAAACATGCAAATGATCAATTCATTCTCAGCAAACTTGCACAGGACAGGATCCCATTTCTTACCTCCCGGATTAAAAAGCAGGGAAATTCACTAATAGGCAAAAAACCTTGCGGTTTAATAATGTACCTATAGCTCACAGCTATTTCTATCAAACTTTAAAAAGCAGGGAAATTGGGCAGCTATAGTGAATGCACCAGGGGAGCAGGAGACCTGACCTCCTCTCTGAGATATTGGACTGCCCTACAAATTGGTCATAATGCAGCCACCATTTGGGTTGGTTTTTCACAGTCCAATCCACTTCCTGTGTAGCTTGGAAGAATTTGGTAACATGTGCCTCTGAGCATATGGTGAGTGGTGGCAACACCTGCAATCAGCCCAAATAACAGAAAGAAGACATGTGCTGTGCTGATCTTCTTTTAGCAGGGATGAAGCAACATTATTGAGAAAGTTTAAATAGTTCAGATGGTCACTTTAGATATGCCTGATTTACTTTGCAATTTTAGTGTAGTTTTCTATAGGAAATCATTTTCTTTTGCTTCTGTTTTTGTGAATATGTGAAGTACAGCAACACTTTGCAAAATTTACACTAAAAAACTCCAAACATAATTGTGGAATAATTGCACTAACTATTCTGCAGAATAGTCTCCAGTGGACATCAGCGGTGTTTCAGTTTGCACAAGATAAAACAGTGGGAGGTGAAATATGTTCTAGCAAAATTCTAGGTGTGCTCTATGTTTTTAATTGATGATGCCCACCTTTCCTTAAGTGAAGTGGTTTAAGCATAGTAGGTTGAAAACATGCATCTTGGGCAGGCTAAGTTTGTTTTTTCCAACAGCTAGAGTCATTCCTGAAGTAGCAACATATTGTAATCAGTCTGATTTTATATCAAACTGCAGTTTCAGATTCAACTGTTAATGCACCCAAAGTAGGAATAGGACATAACCTCGAATTTGAAACACAAAAGGCTGTCTTCACCACCATATGACACTGACCAATAAAAAGGCCTTGAAATTAATAAAAATAAATTTGACACAGATTTCTGGGATGAACAGTGAGGGAAATAAAAATGTCTAGTTCACATTCTCTGTAGAAACATTAGTAACACAGGAAAGAAGCAATGTAAGAAGAACACCAACAGACATACAAAAATATAATTATCTATCTTTGGAGATGGCAGGTGTTGCCACCACTCACCATATGCTCAGAGGCACGTTACCAAATTCTTCCAAGCTACGCAGGAAGTGGATTGGACTGTGAAAGATCAACCCAAATGGTGGTTGCGTTTTGACCAATTTGTAGGGCAGTCCAATATCTCAGAGAGGAGGTCAGGTCTCCTGCTCCCCTGGTGCATTCACTATAGCTGCCCAATTTCCCTGCTTTTTAAAGTTTGATAGAAATAGCTGTGAGCTATAGGTACATTCTTAAACCGCAAGGTTTTTTGCCTATTAGTGAATATATTATATAGCCACAAGAGTCGGGCATGGTCAGTAAGAATCATAGAATCATAAAATAGTAGAGTTGGCAGGGGCCTATAAGGCCATCGAATCCAACCCCCTGCTCAATGCAGGAATCCAAATCAAAGCATTCCCGACAGATGGCTGTCCAGCTGCCTCTTGAAGGCCTCCAGTGTCAGAGAGCCCACTACCTCTCTATGTTCCATTGTTGTATGACTCTAACAGTTAGGAAGTTTTTCCTGATGTCCAGCTGAAATCTGGCTTCGTACAACTTGAGCCCATTATTCCGTGTTCTGCACTCTGGGATGATTGAGAAGAGATCCTGGCCTTCCTGTGTGTGACAAGCTTTCAAGTTCTTGAAGAGTGCTATCACATCTCCCCTCAGTCTTCTCTTATCAAGGCTAAACGTACCCAGTTCTTTCAGTCTCTCCTCATAGGGCTTTGTTTCCAGTCCCCTGATCATCCTTGTTGCCCTCCTCTGAACCTGTTCCACTTTGTCTGCATCCTTCTTGAAGTGCGGAGACATCATTTGGGCCTCCCCAAGACATCACTAAGGCCCACCTCCATGACATCACTAGGGCCCGCCCCCCAAATCTTAGGTTTTGGGATGCTTCTGACCTGGCAACCCTAAGTAGAATCCTCCTATTGTTCTAAGTATTGGAAGTAGCCTGAGTTTTCACAGGGTCAGAGAGAAACATGCACACACACACACAATATCACCAGATTCCCAGACCCCTCCTTGGCAGGAGGGGGAGAGAGGAAAAAGTATTTTAAAATGAGGCTTGAATCTAGAAAGAAAAGAAGGATGGGGCGCAGAGTGATCGGAGCTCCAACAAGTGTACTACGCTGTCAAGGAACGCAGCGAAGGACTGCAGGGACAGAACCAGGGAGAGAGACTGGGTTTCGGTGCAAAACCTTGAGACCAAGAGATTCCTTCCTGGCTTTGGATCAGAGCTCTTTCACATAGCTTTAGTTGTATTCAATTGCCCTCTCAGGGCCTAGGAGAGGCAATCATTCCTACCTTTCACTATTTATAGTAATAGGGTCCTTTGATCTCTTTAGTTTAAAGTTATGAATGGGTTAGGACATTAATGATTAATGCTGCCATGCACTCAAGTAATTTTGTAATGCTATTCTATTCTTTCTCTCAATAAAATCAAGCTTTGCTTCATTTTGGTTTGGACCTGCATTTCTTGGGTTAAATATATATACACCATTTAGGCACATTTCAGGGCAAAGCGCTTGTTCTTATCCCTAGCAAAAGATCTCCCTCCTCTCGAGGTGTGTTTCATGGGACATGGGGGTGGCAAGTTCACACACTCAGGTTCCCAAGACCACTTGTCGTAACACACTGTAAACTAGTACCTCCAATACCCATCTCACGAAGCTGGTCCAGAAGATTACTACAGTCAATGGTATCAAAAGCTGCCAAGAGATCAAGTAAGAATAACAGAGCTGTGCTCCCCCTGTCTTTCTCCCTATAAAGGTCATCCATCAGGACAACCAAGGTAGAATCAGTCCCATAACCAGGCCTGAACCCAGACTGGAATGGGTCAAGATAATCTGTTTCATCCAAGAGTATTTGCAATTGCTGTGCTACAACCCTATCAACCCTCCCTAAAAAGGAAGTATTTGTGACCAAGCAGTAGTTGTCACAAATGGATCCAGGGTGGGCTTTTTTCAGGAGTAGTCAGATCACCGCCTCTTACAGGGCGTCTGGGAGCACTGCCTCCCACAACAATGTGTTGACCACACCCTGGATCCACTGACTCATACCCCCTTGGCAAGCTTTAATAAACCAAGAAGGGCAAGGATTGAAAGGACATGTTGTTGGCCTCCTTGTTGCAAGCACCTTGTCCATATCATCAGGCCGCATCAATTGAAACTGATCCCAAGAAGTTGCAGCAAATGTTGCACTGGACACCTCACTGGGGACTACAGAAGATGTGGATGGGGCATCAAGATTACTACAGAGGCAAGCAACTACAGAGGCAAGCACCAGACCTTTATTTCACGTTAGACAGTTATGGCTTCCCCCAAAGAATCCTGGAAAGTGTAGTTTGTGAAGGGTGCTGAGAGGAGACTCCTATTCCAGACAGAGCTCCAGTGGCCAGAGTGCTTTAACAGTCAGCAGCTCTGACTGAAGCTCTGTGAGGGGAGCAGGGCGTCTCCTAGCAACTCTCAGCATCCTTCACTAACTACACTTCCCAGGATTCTTTGGGAGAAGCCATGACTGTCCAAAGTGAAATAAAGGCCTGGTGTGGATGTGGCCAGGGACAGCTTTGGTTTAAATTTGGGTGGGAGGCTACATGTGCCTGCTGTAGAATAAGAAGGTAGGGGAAACACTGAAAAGCAATGATACTGTTCACAATGTTTTCCTTTTGGAAAGGAAAGGGGCTTCCCCTCTGCCCAGTACCCACTCACCCAATCTCCTCTCCTCCCCCTCCTCCTCCTTGCCCCTTCCCAGATCAGTTTCACCTATCCTAAACATGATTGCACAGAAATAAATCCCATTGAACTCAAAAAGTTTGCAAATGATCAAACCATCCCTCCTTTCTCCTTCCCCCTCCCTCTTGGCCCTTCCCTCTCCCTTCCTTTGCCTCTCTCTCCCCTCCCCTTCCAATCTCCTCCTCCTCCAAGCTGTACCAGAAGTGGATTGGACTGTGAAAGACCAACCCAAATTGTGTTTGCATTTTGATAAATTTGTAGGGCAGTACAATATGTCAGCGAGAAGTTCAGGTCTGCTGCTCCCCTATTGCACTCACTATAGCTGCCCAATTTCCCAGCTTTTTAGAGTTCGATACAAATATCTGTGGGCTATAGGTACGTTCTTAAACCACAGGGTTTTTTTGCTTATTACTGAATTATATATTATATATTACAGAATTCTTCCTTTCATAGATAGGCCAGCTGCCCTTCCAACTTTCCTCATTTTGGGCATAACAAAGTCATTTCCCCTCTATTTGACACTACCAACCTTCTGGTCTAGCTGCTGGCACCGCCACACTGTTCAAATAAGAGAACTTTGAGTGAACTAGAAATAATCTATAATTTAGCAGTATTGGGGCTGCTTGGGAAATTATATGTGTCACAGGCTGTTTGACAGCAATTTAAATGGTTAACATAGTGAACCAAGTCTAGATTCCAAGGGTAGCTTCTTCTCATCTGTGATTCAGAGGTGGTGTTAAGGTGGCACAAACTCAAGCTCCACATAAACATTGGCCCTCCTGTGCCTTGTTTCTCAGACTTTTGAGGCTCCCCCCGCACAGATTAAAACTGGAGTCATATTTTGTGCTTAGACATATATTCAATGGCCTAGTTGGCTCAAGGACAGGACCTTTGGTGGTGGGGCAGTGGGGAAACTTCAGGAATTTCCCTGCTTCTGCCAGCATGGGCTGAAGAAGGGAATCCTGGCATATCTTTACTTCTCCCCTAACTCTGTCTGATGATTCTGCCTATGCATTGGCAAATAAGGCCAGAATCAGTGCTGCATATCTCCACTACCCACACCACCGCAAGGACCAGTGGAAGCTGGTCCATTGGGGCAAATGAGGCACTGCAGCACCAACATTAGCCTGCCCTCAGCCATTGCTAACTTATAGCCAGTTAGGGTTGCCAGGTCAGAAGCATCCCAAAACTTGAGCTTTTAGGGGCGGGCCCAACTGATGTCATGGGGGTGGGCCTGAGTGATGTCACGGGGTGGGCCCAAGTGATGTCATTAAGCATGATACATTAAGCAACAATCACAGTTGCTTGGAGTGTACAATTAAAAAAAAATCTGACTGGAAATTAAGCTAGACATCTTAGCTAAAAGATGGAGCCTGGGTAGGGAACATTTAATCTAGCCTACTTGCTTTCGGCAAGAAGGGTTGAAGTGCCTTCAGGCCAGTCACCAGAAGGCCACTGTAGGAAGAAAGGAGCCTAGTGTTGCGGAGATGTTAGATGGGAGCATTCGGGAGTAAAGATGGATGCCCCTGAAGGCTACAATTCTAAACACATGTACTAAGGGACTAAGCCCCCATAGAACTCAACAGGACTTACTTCTGAGTAGATATAGTTTAGATTGTGCTGTTGGTAATGCTTGACTAGGGATCCTCTGCAAAGACATCCATCTCCAAGCAGAGTTGGCAACCCACTGCCTGGAATGCCCTGCCCTTATCTTTTAATGTGGCTGCTCCAAACTTCTTCACAGATTTGACCCTTCACTTCAGAAAGAGGTCTGAGAAATGAGTAAGAGTAGGAAGATTCTCTACCCTTTCTGTCTGCATAGATGCCCTCATCCTTCCCCTGCGCCCAGCAGAAGCTCTGGGCCAGGCGAGACGCAGTGGCATCTCATAGAGGACACCCTCCTCTTTCATGGGGTGTATGATTTGTCCTGGCCCAGAGCAGATTTTGGGGTGGGCACCCCCAGTTACTTATTTTTCCTGTATGTTTTTTTCTGCTTTTATTTTATATAGATGCCCTCTTCTGTGCCCTGCGCCCAGCAGAAGCTCTGGGCCAGGCGGGACGCAGTGGCATCTCATTGAGGATACCCTCTCCTTTCCTGGGGTATATGATTTGTCCTGTCCCAGAGCAGATCTTCGGGTGGGTACCCCCAGTTACTTATTTTTTTCGACATGTTTTCGTCCATTTTGATTTTGCATTGATGCACCCGTGCGTGCCCAGTGCCCAGCAGAAGCAATGGGCCGGACAGGATGCACTGGCATCTCATAGAGGACACCCTCCCCTTTTGTGGGGTATATGATTTGTCCTGGCCCAGAGCAGAGTTTGGGGTGCACACCCCCAGTTACTTATCTTTTCCTGTATATTTTGGTCTGCTTTGATTTTACATAGATGCACTCATCCTTCCCCTGTGCCCAGCAGAAGCTCTGGGCCAGGCGGGACGCAGTGGCATCTCGTAGAGGACATCCTCCCCTTTCCTGGGGTATATGATTTGTCCTGTCCCAGAGCAGATTTTGGGGTTGGCACCCCCAGTTACTTATTTTTTATGATTTTATGACATCATCATCACCACCACCATTATTATTATTATTATCATTATTAATTAATTTATTTAATTAGTATCCTGCCCTTCCTCCCAGTAGGAGCCCAGGGTGGCAAACAAGGCACTAAAAATACTTTAGAACATCATAAAAACAAATCTTAAAATACATTAAGACAAGACAGCATTAAAAACATTTTAAAAACTTTTTAAAAAGGGTTAAGAACATTATTAAAAACATATTAAGCAATTCTGACACAGACACAGACTGGGATAGCTCTCAACTTAAAAGGCTTGTTGAAAGAGGAAAGTCTTCAAAAGGCGCCGAAAAGATAGCAGAGATGGCGCCTGCTTAATATTTAAAGGGAGGGAATTCCACAGGGTAGGTGCTGCCACACTAAAGGTCTGTTTCCTATATTGTGCAGAACGAACCTCCTGATAAGATGGTATCTGCAGGAGGCCCTCACCTGCAGAATGCAGTGATTAACTGGGTATGTAAGGGATAAAACGGTCTTTCAGGTATCCTGGTCCTTATGTATTTATGATAATATCAGAAGCCTGATGATTTTGATTGCATAAATGTATTGTTATTCTTGACGGGGAGAGTCCCCCGATCACAGTGATATATCATACAGGGTACCCCAACATATATTGTGGGATTCAGAGACATGTTAAGTTTGGTTTGAAGTTGCTGTAGCTGTCAACTCTTCTTTTTTAGTGTTTTGAACTTTCAAGCAAATAAGGAACTGGGAACTAGGAACCAACTTCAGCCTTGTATCAGTTAAATAGATTAAACAGTTGTGGGGTGCGGCTGACATTTTGGTGTATATCTCGGGAACCAGACCACCTAGAAACTTAATTTTTTTAAAAATTGAAGCTGAGAGTCTGGAGATTAAGGGGTGCTAGCTGGAGAGGGGCCCAAAAAACCAGAGACTGTGGCTGAAAAACAGAGACCTGGTAACCCTACAGCCAGTTCAGGGGAGTTCCCTGGCCGTCAGCTTCCTTCTTCTCAGTCTCAGCAAGGAGACAGCAAGAAGGAAGATGGGGACAAAATTATTAAGAGTTAGCTCTCTCTGTCATTGGCTCAGGCTCCACCCCTTGTTGGTCTCACTTTCTTCTGCCCCACCAGTTCCAATGGCCACCAGCCACCAAATCACTTTTTTTTTTAATCTGAAAGAGCAGGTCCATAGTCTGGGGTTGCTCCTGGTTCTATCTTTGTTGCTAGAGGCCCAGGTGACCTCAGTGGCTAGGAGTGCCTTTTACCAGCTTCAGCTGGAAAGAGCTGCAGCCGTTTCTGGATCGGGATAGTCTGACCACTGTTGTTCATGTACTGGAGAAATACCTTTTTCTGATTGGAAATTAAGAAATCTATGAGACCCCCCAGGTCAGATGGCACTCATCGAGTTACTGGGGAAGAACAACGGACAAGTATGAGTAGCACTGTGACTAATGACACAACTGAGTCAAAGCTCAAAGGAAGCCCAGAGGGTGATGTGCACAGATGTGAAAGGAGAGTCTAGAGCTGTAGGACATACACAATACAAACATGGAATGTGAGAAGTGTGAACCAGGGAAAGTTAGAAATTGTCAAGAAAGAAAATCAACATATCAATATTACAATACTCGTCATGAGTGAATTAAAATGAATGGGAATGGGACACTTCCAATCAAGCAACTACAAAATATTTTATGCAGGAAATGATAAATTAAGAATAAATGGGGTTGCTCTAATAGTGAGAAGTGATGTAGCTAAAGCAATTAGGAGCTATAACACAAAGTCTGAGGAGTGATATTAATGACACTTAACAGGAAACCTATTAACATAACCATCATCCAAGTATATGCTCCAACGGCAAATGCAGAAGAGGAAATTGAGAGATTTTACGCAGAAGTACAGGAAGAAATTGATCACACACCAAAACAGGATGTTCTCATAATCATGGGGGACTGGAATGCAAAAGTAGGGAACAGAGAAGAACTAGAAATTGCACGAAAATGGGGCTTAGGAGACAGAAATGAAGAGGGAGAAAGACTTATTGAATTATGTGAAGCCAATAATTTGTTTCTTGCAAACACATTTTTTGAGCAACCAAAAAGATGACTGTACACGTGGACATCACCAAATGGTCAATGCAAGAAATAAATCGATTATATTATTGGAAGCAGAAGATGTAAGCAGAAGAAGGAGAAGTTCCATACTTTCTGCGAAAAAAGACCGGGAGCAGATTGCGGTACAGATCAGAAACTGGTAATCTCGAAAATCAGAGTAAAGCTAAAGAACAACAAAACAATCATAATGCCAAAATACAATTTAAATAACATCCCAGAAGAATTTAAAGATCAGTTAAGGAACAGATTTGAGGCTTTAAACTTAGCTGATAGAGAACCAGAAGAACTATGGATTGAAGTCAGAGACATTACCAGGGAAGAATGCAAAAAGGCAATACCTCTAATTAAAAAGAGAGAAAGACCTCAATGGATGACTGATGAAACTCTTAAAATGGTTAAAGAAAGAAAGAAAACAAAAGCAAAAGGAGAAACACAGTTAGAACCCTAAATGACTGTTGAGCCTCAGCTAAACCAGAATGACATGAGTTTCAGGCGCCTCCGCTGCCAGAGGAAGCAGAGTTGGGAATTGTTGAGTCTGAGCAGGACCTTGCGGGAGGGGGTCAGCCTGCTCACCAGCCAATTCTGAGGAACAGAGCGCGCCACCCCCAGCTGCTGCAGAAGACTTGTTGGGGGAGGCTCCAGAGACAGTGCCAGGTCCTCCCTTGCCAAGCAGTTCCCAGGAGGATACCAGTGTGGCACAGCCCCCTGATCTTGAGCCTGTTGCTCAGGAACAGGTGTCTTCTGATGAGCCGTTGGAAACAGGCCCTCTGTCCCTGCGCTCCCGCCGCCGTGAGAAACGGACAGGGCAAAGACAGGAATTACGCAGGAGTCAGAGATTACGTTCGAAAACGTTCCCTTCTTAAGCTTGCCGCTTACAGTGGGGAGTCGTTGAGTCAACTTCCTTCACACGCTGCAGAGCATGTCTAGAGTGTAGTTAGGAATTCTAGTGAGTTAGCACAGGGTTTTCTATGAAGCGCAATGCCTTTGATGTATCCATTACTCTAATAAAATGAGATTTGCTCGCACCTACGCTCCAGCCTCGTCCTTCCGGCTCTGAACTGGACAGTGACATAATACAGCAACTAGTATGTAGGGACAAAGAGAACTACTACAATAATACAGAAATACAAGAGGATAATAAAAAGGTAGAACAAGAGACCTGTTCTGAAAGATCAGAGAAATGAAAGGCAAATTTAAACCACGAGTAGGGATGTTGAATAATCAACAGGGTAACACACTGACTGACCGAGATGAAGTAAAAGGAAGATGGAAGCAATAAACTGAAGAACTCTATAAAAGAGATGCCGGGATGACAGATTCATTCAGGGAGAAACTGTATGAGGAAGAACCAGAAGTTTTAGAATGTGAGGTGAAAGCTACACTTAAAATACTTGGAAGAAACAAATCACCAAGATTAGATGGCATACCAATTGAGTTGCTACAAGCTACTGAGAAGGAATCTTTCCAAATTTTGACACAATTTTGTCAACAAATATGGAAAATAAAACAATGGCCCACAGACAGGAAGCATTCAATATACATCTCAGTTCCAAAGAAAGGGGATCCCAGAGAATGCAGTAATTATTGCCTTAATATCCCATGCAAGTAAAGTAACGCTCAAGATTCTATAACAAAGGCTCTTACCATATATGGGGCAAGAAGTGCCATATGTCCAAGCTGGATTTAGAAACGGAAGAGGCACTAGAGATCATATCACAAACATACGTTGAATAATGGAATAGACCAAGGAATTTCAGAAGAAAATCACCCTGTGTTTTTACAGCAAAGCCTGTGATTGTGTAGATCATGAAAAACTATGGAATGCTTTAAAAGAAATGGGGGTGCCACAGCATCTGATTGTTCTGATGCGCAACCTATACTCTGGACAAGAGGCTACTGTAAGGACAGAATATGGAGAAACCAATTGGTTCCCAATCGGAAAGGGTGTGAGACAAGGGTTTATTTTATCACCCTATTTGTTTAATCTATACACAGAACATATCATATAGAAAGTGGGATTGGACCAAGATGGAGGAGGTGTGAAAACTGGAGGGAGAAATATCAATAATATTAGATATGCAAACGATAGCATACTACTAGCAGAAACCAGTAATGATTTGAAACGAATGCTGATGAAAGTTAAAGAGGAAAGCACAAAAGCAGGACTACAGCTGAACGTCATAAAGACTAAAGTAATGACAACAGAAGATTTATGTAACTTTAAAGTTGACAATGAGGACATTGACCTTGTCAAGGATTATCAATACCTTGGCACAGTCATTAACCAAAATGGAGACAATAGTCAAGAAATCAGAAGAAGGCTAGGACTGGGGAGGGCAGCTGTGAGAGAACTAGAAAATGTCCTCAAATGCAATGATGTATCACTGAACACCAAAGTCAGGATCATTCAGACCATGGTATTCCCGATCTCTATGTATGGATGTGAAAGTTGGACAGTGAAAAAAGCGGATAAGGGAAAAATCAACTCATTTGAAATGTGGTGCTGGAGGAGAGCTTTTCACATACCATGGACTGCGAAAAAGACAAATAATTGGGTGTTAGAACAAATTAAACCAGAACTGTCACTAGAAGCTAAAATAATGAAACTGAGGTTATAATACTTTGGACACATCATGAGAAGACATGATTCACTAGAAAATACAATAATGCTGGGAAAAACAGCAGGGAGTAGAAAAAAAGGAAGGCCAAACAAGAGATGGATTGATTCCATAAAGGAAGCCACAGACCTGAATTTACAAGGTCTGAACAGGATGGTTCATGACAGATGCTCTTGGAGGTCGCTGATTCATAGGATCGCCATAAGTCGTAATCGACTTGAAGGCACATAACAACAACAACAATGAATGCACATCATACCTAGGGCAGATACACACCATTCACTCAAAGTACATTCAACACACATTTGAAGCACATGAACCCCACCATAGAATCATGGGAACGGTAGTTTGTTAAGGGTGGGGTGAACTATAATTGTGAGGGGGAAACTACACTCCCCAGGATTCTTTAGAAGTCATGTGTTTAAAATGAAGAAATATTTCTATAAGCATGACTGTCAAAGATATTTATTATTTACACAAGCTGTAAAGATATTTGTAGTGCAAACCTATGTTTGTTTACTCAGAAGCAAGTCCCAATGTATTCAGTGGGGCTTACTCAAACAGGGAAGCATGTACAGAACTGCAATCTAAAGTGATAAGAAACATCACCCAACCCAAAATTCAGAATCATGCCACTTTAAGCTGTTTTGTAACTGTTTATACTTGTTTTTATGGTTATTGGATTTTAAAGGGATTTATTTCTTATTGTGAGATGCCTTGGTTTCCAGTCACCAACTCTACCTCTACCTCACCAACTCTACCTTTCTATGGCAAATGTGAGTAAAAGCCTCCAGCACACCTTTCCCAACCAACCTGGGAAGGTCAGAGACTGAGCAGGCAGGTCTATTTATTTATTTATTTATTCAATTTATATACCACCCCATAGCCGAAGCTCTCTGGGCGGTTCACAACAAGTAAAACATCTGATATATAATTAAAACCACATAACAAGCAATTTAAACATACATTAATAATATAAAAAAATTAAAAACATATGTATACACATACAAATGCATATTAACGAGCATGAAAATGTTGGGGTGGGGCTTATGTACCTGGTGATGGGGGTAAAAGCAAGACTGCCATTAAAATTAATGTGGGCAGCAGAGGTCATGATAATGGATTGACAGAGTTTCAAGGAGGCATTCCAGTAGCATGCACTTCTAGGGTTTTTCTGAGCCAGTAACCACTATAGGCATATGGAGGCTTCTATTTAGGGGATAGCTCATTAGAGGATCATTACAGGCATATAGAGGCTTCTGTTTAGAGGACGACACATTTTTCAAAAAGTAGTATTTGCCAATCTATCAGTCACTGGCACCCTTCAGACAACTTAGGTTCCCTTGATTTCTGTCACCTGGTAACTGCAAAAATCAGTGCCTTTTAGGCTGCAGAACTACTGGCTGCCTAAATTCAATGCATGCCAGTTGTGAATAATCTGTTCCTCAGTGGGACAGGAGGATCATTCTCCTTACTCATTCAGTGCAGGGTCCCCTTGATATTCCTCCCACATACATGTACGCATGCCCGTAGGATATCCTGAGTGAAACTTGTTCCGACAGATCTGATTTCCACAAAAGGTTAGAAGGTTGTCAGGTTACAAGGTTATGGGTTTTCTGAAAGAAAAAGGAGGTTTCAGAAAGACTGTGATCACTGCCTTTCAAATCTTTGGCAAACTGTTCCTGGCAGCTGTGCAAGCTTGTGGCCTATGACTTATTAATTCAGTCCTACTGATTCTATTGGTGTTAAGATTTTTATGAATTTCAGCCTGAATAACTCTCAGATAGACCCTCTGGGGGTGGGGAGGAAGCAAGATTTCCTTCTTCTTTTGCGGTCTGAATCAAGTATCAACAGCAACAGCATCACTACCACAAAGAGATGTATGTGCTGGAAACATCACACATGCAACTGTGGCAGGATGAATCACTTAATAAGCTCCAAGCACATTTCCCATCCTGGAAGCCCTTATGATTTCCACCATGAAAGGTTTCCCTATAAGATATTGGAAAATAATGGTCTGAATAGAAAACTGGAACTAGACAGAATTTATGAAAGCCCTTTGTTGCATTTGAGTTTTATAGCCTATTCAGAATTATCTCCTATTCTTTTATTTAGACATACTGTGCTTTGAGATTGGGAAGCTTTCCACGGAAGAGAATTCCATAATCTTCAGAGGTCCGGAGAATGTCTCTGAATGCACCCTTCTTTCATTCTTTGATTTTCTTCATTATTGTGATAGTATCTTCAGAGGGAAGAGGTACTCACATGGATTCAAGTTTTATGTTTGACTTTGCAAATATTTTGTTTTAATCTCTAGGATTCATCTCTTTGACAACCACATCACACATTACATCTCATACACCCAAGTTGTTTGAAGACTATATCTAAAAAATAAAACAAGTGTAGCCAATGTGGTGCCCTCCAGATAATGTACTCTAACCCCCATCATACCTGACTATTGTGGCTGGATTGAGCTGATGGGAGATCTAGTCCAAAAACATCCAGAGGGCACCATGTTGGCTACACCTGATATAAAGTGTGAGTGCAATAAACACATGTTTGCAAGCACATGTTTCAGAATGGTACACATGCCAGAGAGTTGTGGCTGACTAGAGATCCTTGTTCAGTGTACATTTGAGAGCAAACTCAGTTTTGTCTGCTGAATCCAGAAGTGGTTAATTGTTGGCCCTCCAGATATTGATGGAATACAATCCCATCATCCCTGACCATTGGCTGTGATGGCTGGGGCTGATAGGAATTCACCAACATCTGGGTGGGGCACAGGTTCATCAGCCTTGGCTTAATCTGTGAAATAGAACTATTCTTATTCTGCACAGATAACAAAATATATCTGTTATGCTGACTACTTGTACTTGAGCAAATTATAATTATGAATGCCTTCAACAAAAAAGAAAAGACTTGGCTTAATTTTACCAGAACTCAGTGATACTGTTGTCTTTTTTACACACAGCAGGAAGTAATTATAAATGCTATGGTGACTGCTGAGAGCTTCTGAGGGTCAAGTGAATATGGGCAAAAAGGTCAATGCAAATGTAGCAGTTGCCTTGAATGCTAACGATGACACACGCTGAGATGGAGTCCATTAAAAAATGGATGGAAAAATATGCTACACTTTCTAGCACAGGTAGCTTGAAGGAAAGCCACACCAGGATATACAATATACTGTAGTACATTAGCACACATCTGTAATATATGGACTGACAACCCTTCTCAGGGAGATAGGATACTGCCAAAGATGTGAAGCTGTGTGATCTTGAATGCAATGGACATAAACATTTAAATGAACATTTCCTTAGGGAGAATGTGTTGGTTGGGTTTTATTGTTGCTTATATGCTGATAGGTATGGGATCTATTGGCCAGTGCTAGTTTGAAAGCATTTTGTTGACCTAACAGGCTGGTATCGATTCGAGTTCGTTCTTTGTCCGCAAGTCATTGCTTTCACCAGTCCATCTTTTCCTCTTCCAAAAACAAAAAAAGTTGATATTAATATCTATATTTTAAAGGATATGTTAAAAATGAAAGGAAATATTGATAATATTATTGTTCTTAATATCAATATTTTAGAGGAAAATTCATTTTCAAAATGCTCACTGAAAATCACTACATTAAAATCCGAACTGCAACAATAGGGAATAAGTGCATTAGTGGAAAATTCAGTATCAAATCTGAATTGGGTGGAATTCTAGCACATCCCTATGGGCCAACTTCAAAATTTAGCCCAGGGGGAAAAGTCCCCCTGTCCAGTTTGACCAGTAATCTTGTGGAGCACTGCCACTACACTAGTGTGTGGCTTAGCTCACTTTTTTGAGACATGTAGAGATATTTTTCTCTGCTAGCCTCTTTCTGCAGCATAATAGCCTGGCAGGCAACTGGTGTGCCTACAGTCCTGACTTGTGGCAAAGGATTAGGTTTAAGTTCATTAGCATGCCTTGTTTTATTGGTCCACCCCATCAAGAATGAATTCTGGCAGGTAACCAATTTTGGGGCCTGGAAAATAGAGCTGAGTGAGAATCCCAAACTGAGTTTGGGGTTTGGAACAACATAGAAATGAGCTCCCAGAGGGGGGAGGGAGTAGAGAGGAAAACCTTGGATCATTTTCCAAGCCAGTCCAAGGGTTCAGGAAAATGCTCTTGCCCTTGTGGTACCTGTCATATCTATGACAGATCCATCCTCTGATCCAGATCAGGATTCCAGAATGCTCTGGGCTAGCCATAGGCTGGTCCCCAGGACTTACAGAGAATTCTGGAAAGAAAAACATCAGTCTGTATGTAACTGAGAGTGAGGAAAGTACTCTAAAATAAACCTCATCATTTAACAACCATAGCCTCAGTCCAGGTTCTTATTTGTAAGAGTCCCAGGCCTCTGTATGCAACAGACCCCAAAAATGCTGCCAGTCAGCTCCAGATTCCAAAACACATTCCCGATTCCTTCCCTTGCAAGTGGAGGGGGCGAAGGGGACAGCAGCAAGGAGAAGAGGGAACTTTTTTTGCATTTTTCCTGCATTTCCCCCAAACACTCGGGCAAGGGTGGGGAAACTGCCCCCTCCAGTTGTTGTGGAACTCTAAACTCCCATCAGCTTCAACTAGCACGGCCAATGGTCAGGGATGATGGGAGTTGTAGTCCAGCAACAGGGCCACACCCTGTGCTAACCCAACAGGAGGAAACCCGACAGGAGCTGAGAAAGGTCCGGTTCGGAATAAACCTCCCCCCTGGGATAAAAACCAAAGAAATGATGAAATTTTAAAAGGGGTAGGCCTAGAAGTAGGCATTGTGAGAGCAGGGGCACAGGATATAAATTCAGAAGAGCAAAATTACCACAGGCCAAACCACAAGTGCCAAAGATACTTGAAGAGAGACGCTGCTTACAAGTGCCTGTACGCTAATGCTAGGAGCCTCCGAACCAAGATGGGAGAACTGGAGTGCTTGGTCTTAGAGGAGAGCATTGATATAGTGAGCATAACGGAGACCTGGTGGAATGGAGAAAACCAGTGGGATACGGTTATCCCTGGATATAAACTATATCGGAAGGACAGGGAAGGACGTATTGGTGGCGGAGTCGCTCTATACGTGAAAGAAGGCATTGAATCCAGCAAGCTCGAAACCCCAAAAGAGGCAGACTCCTCCACAGAATCATTGTGGGTGGTGATACCATGCCCCAGGAGGGACTTAATACTGGAAACGATCTATCGTCCCCCTGATCAAAATGCTCAGGGAGACCTTGAGATGAGATATGAAATTGAGGAAGCATCCAAACTAGGAAATGTGGTAGTAATGGGTGACTTCAACTACCCGGACATAGACTGGCCGCATATGTGTTCCAGTCATGACAAAGAAGCAAAGTTTCTAGATATTCTAAATGACTATTCCCTAGACCAGTTGGTCATGGAACCGACCAGAGGGACGGCAACCCTGGACTTAATCCTCAGTGGGGACCAGGACCTGGTGCGAGATGTAAGTGTTGTTGAACCGATTGGGAGCAGTGACCACAGTGCTATTAAATTAAACATACATGTAAATGGCCAGTTGCCAAGAAAATCCAACATGGTCACATTTGACTTCAAAAGAGAAAACTTCACAAAAATGAGGGGACTGGTAAAAAGAAAGCTGAAAAACAAAGTCCAGAGGGTCACATCACTCGAAAATGCTTGGAAGTTGTTTAAAAACACTATATTAGAAGCTCAACTGGAGTGCATACCGCAGATCAGAAAAGGTACCACCAGGGCCAAGAAGATGCCAGCATGGTTAACAAGCAAAGTCAAAGAAGCTCTTAGAGGCAAAAAGTCTTCCTTCAGAAAATGGAAGTCTTGTCCAAATGAAGAAAATAAAAAAGAACACAAACTCTGGCAAAAGAAATGCAAGAAGACAATAAGGGATGCTAAAAAAGAATTTGAGGAGCACATTGCTAAGAACATAAAAACCAACAACAAAAAATTCTATAAATACATTCAAAGCAGGAGACCATCTAGGGAGGCGATTGGACCCTTGGATGATAAGGGAGTCAAAGGTGTACTAAAGAACGATAAGGAGATTGCAGAGAAGCTAAATGAATTCTTTGCATCTGTCTTCACAGTGGAAGATATAGGGCAGATCCCTGAACCTGAACTAACATTTGCAGGAAGGGATTCTGAGGAACTGAGACAAATAGTGGTAACGAGAGAGGAAGTTCTAGGCTTAATGGACAATATAAAAACTGACAAATCACCGGGCCCGGATGGCATCCACCCGAGAGTTCTCAAAGAACTCAAATGTGAAATTGCTGATCTGCTAACTAAAATATGTAACTTGTCCCTCGGGTCCTCCTCCGTGCCTGAGGACTGGAAAGTGGCAAATGTAACACCAATCTTCAAAAAGGGATCCAGAGGGGATCCCGGAAATTACAGGCCAGTTAGCTTAACTTCTGTCCCTGGAAAACTGGTAGAAAGTATTATTAAAGCTAGATTAACTAAGCACATAGAAGAACAAGCCTTGCTGAAGCAGAGCCAGCATGGCTTCTGCAAGGGAAAGTCCTGTCTCAGTAACCTATTAGAATTCTTTGAGAGTGTCAACAAGCATATAGATAGAGGTGATCCAGTGGACATAGTGTACTTAGACTTTCAAAAAGCGTTTGACAAGGTACCTCACCAAAGACTTCTGAGGAAGCTTAGCAGTCATGGAATAAGAGGAGAGGTCCTCTTGTGGATAAGGAATTGGTTAAGAAGCAGAAAGCAGAGAGTAGGAATAAACGGACAGTTCTCCCAATGGAGGGCTGTAGAAAGTGGAGTCCCTCAAGGATCGGTATTGGGACCTGTACTTTTTAACTTGTTCATTAACGACCTAGAATTAGGAGTGAGCAGTGAAGTGGCCAAGTTTGCTGACGACACTAAATTGTTCAGGGTTGTTAAAACAAAAAAGGGATTGTGAAGAGCTCCAAAAAGATCTCTCCAAACTGAGTGAATGGGCGGAAAAATGGCAAATGCAATTCAATATAAACAAGTGTAAAATTATGCATATTGGAGCAAAAAATCTGAATTTCACATATATGCTCATGGGGTCTGAACTGGCAGTGACCGACCAGGAGAGAGACCTCGGAGTTGTAGTGGACAGCACGATGAAAATGTCGACCCAGTGTGCGGCAGCTGTGAAAAAGGCAAATTCCATGCTAGCGATAATTAGGAAAGGTATTGAAAATAAAACAGCCGATATCATCATGCCGTTGTATAAATCTATGGTGCGGCCGCATTTGGAATACTGTGTACAGTTCTGGTCGCCTCATCTCAAAAAGGATATTATAGAGTTGGAAAAGGTTCAGAAGAGGGCAACCAGAATGATCAAGGGGATGGAGCGACTCCCTTACGAGGAAAGGTTGCAGCATTTGGGGCTTTTTAGTTTAGAGAAAAGGCGGGTCAGAGGAGACATGATAGAAGTGTATAAAATTATGCATGGCATTGAGAAAGTGGATAGAGAAAAGTTCTTCTCCCTCTCTCATAATACTAGAACTCGTGGACATTCAAAGAAGCTGAATGTTGGAAGATTCAGGACAGACAAAAGGAAGTATTTCTTTACTCAGCGCATAGTTAAACTATGGAATTTGCTCCCACAAGATGCAGTAATGGCCACCAGCTTGGACGGCTTTAAAAGAAGATTAGACAAATTCATGGAGGACAGGGCTATCAATGGCTACTAGCCATGATGGCTGTGCTCTGCCACGCTAGTCAGAGGCAGCATGCTTCTGAAAACCAGTTGCCGGAAGCCTCAGGAGGGGAGAGTGTTCTTGCACTCGGGTTCTGCTTGCGGGCTTCCCCCAGGCACCTGGTTGGCCACTGTGAGAACAGGATGCTGGACTAGATGGGCCACTGGCCTGATCCAGCAGGCTCTTCTTATGTTCTTAAGGGGTTCACGTAATTGCCTCTGTGTATTGAAAGAGGGTATGGAGGGGGTTGCAGCCCTGTTCTGTGAGCTACAACGGCCTGAAATGGGAGGAGCAAGGGCTGCTTTCTTTCTCAGTTGGAATGGGTGGAGGTGGCTGTGACAGCAAGGGGCCAGACGAGGGGGCCAGGAAAGAAGGAAGCACCCTGCAGCCAAGTGCTTTCATTGCATATTTGCTTTCCACACAAGAGAGCTTTTTCCTCGCTTCTGCTTGCATGTCTGCCTCTTGCTGTCATTGTCACTGCCTCATCTTCCTGGAGAGCATCCTGGTACAGTAGGGCCCCACTCATATGGCAGGTTACTTTCCGGACCCCTGCCGAAAAGCAAAAACTGCCGAAAAGCGGATCAGCTGTAGCACGGGGGTCTGGAACCTAACCTGCTGATTGTGCCAGAGGAGGAGAAGATCAGCTGTAGTGCGTTACAGCTGATGTTCCCCTCCTCCGGCGAGATCAGCTAGAGTGCGGGAGTCTGATTGCCCCCGAGGAGGAGAAGATCAGTTGTAGCTGTGTGGATCTATTTAATAAACTTTGCCTGCCACGGCAGCAAGATTACTATATGCACAAATGTGGAAAATGGAATCGATACCAACAATGGAAGAATGGCTATTGAAATTAATGGACTTAGTTGAGATGGACAAATTGACATGTCTTAATAGAAAAAAAAACGACAGATACATTTCTTAAGGAATGGAAGCCTCTTTTGGACTTTTTGTTGAAAGAAAAAAATGAAATGATGATAATGGGATTTGACGATTAATTAAGATAGACTTTGGAAAAAAGTGAATTTCGTATGTTTTAGGAGACAGGTTTGATATATATTATATACTTATAGCTGATCTGTAACAAATCGGAAGTCAAGTTTTTCTTTTTCTTTTATTTTTTTTGTTGTATTGTTTTTGTTGTATTTGTATTTGTTTTATAAAAATTTGAATAATAAAAAAATTATATATAAAAAAAATAAACTTTGCCTGCATGTATATCATTTTAATTAATTTTTTTAAATGGAAATGAGCTATAAAGTTTACTGGGTGACCATGGGCTGCTCACCATGTCTTAGCCTAACCTGCCCCTCAGGATGAAAACAACAAAGGGGAACCATGAACACCCCAGGAAGAAGGGCAGACTGAAAATCTAGAGGAAGTAATACTGAACAACCATAGTGTGAAATCAGATACTTACCAGGACATGGTATGAAGAAATATTTATATAAGCATGACTATCAAATATGATTATTACTTACACAGCCTGTAAAGATATTTATAGTGCAATCCTATGTTTATTTACTCAGAATCAAGTCCCAATGTATTCAGTGGAGTTACTCAAACAGAGAAGCGTGCAGAGAACTGCAACCTCAAGTGATAAGGGACTTCATTCACCCAACCCAAAATTCAGAATCATGCCACTTTAACCTGTTTTGCATCTGTGAATACTTGTTATAATGGTTACTGGATTTTAAAGGGATTTATTTCTTATTGTGGGTTGCCTTGGTTTCCAGTTTGCAACCCTACCTCACAGGTTTTTTGGAAAGACTCCATAAACACACACACACACACACACTCTGGAGATGTAAAAATACATACATCCCATATAATAGTTTATTGTCAAATCCAGTTTGTCATTGCAGAACATTTTTAAAGAAATAAAATCAGTATTTATTTCCTACATAATAAAAGCAGTGATACCTATGTAAGCCCTGCCTAATTGCTTTAAAAAATAGGAGTGGAGGAGGAGAGAAAGATTTACAACACAAACACAATCCTTTGCTATGTTCACTCAAAAGTCCCATCAATTTACAGCACAATCCTAACCATGTCTTCTCAAAAGTGTCCTATTGAATTCAATGGGGTTTACCCTGGGTATGTGGGATTAGCATTGCAGCTTTACTCCCAGATAAACAAGTACTGGATTAAAGCTTCATATTGGGAAGGTTTTCAAAACAGTGCCATCTTCAACAGCCCAGGAAAATTTAAACTTGTTTTGACTCCTGCACACAAGAGAGAAAAAGACTGAAAGGTATATACTTACTCAATTTATGAGATTGTAAGAAAAGCAGGAAAAAACAAGTTTTCTGACTTTCAAAGAGTTCGTTACTGCCTTGTCAATCACAACCCTGACTTCACTTATTGGCTACAAATAACTTATTGGCGAGATTAGAGCAGCCAGGTACGAGCTCATTTAACTGAGGTTGCGGCAGCTGACGTTTTGGTGTATATCTTGGGAACTAGACCACCTAGAAACTTAATTTATTAAAAAAAATGAAAGCTGAGAGTCTGGAGATTAAGGTGACTCACCCAAAGACCCAGACACTACCCCCAAAATCTGGAGTCTCCAGGCAAAAACCAGACACCTGGCAACCCTAAGATCCGTGACCTCTCATTTAGGCTGCACTGTGCCAAGACAAGAAGGGGCAGAATTAGTGGCAGCCAAAGGTACATGTGCTATGACAGGGGTAGGGAACCTTTTTCATCCCGAGGCCATATTCCCTTCTGGGCAATCCTCTGAGGGCCACATTAGTGGTAGGCAGGTCTGGAGGCAAACATGGGTGGAACAAGGAATGCAAAGTTTACCTTTGTATAGGCTTCTACATGTGCTCCCACAACCCACTCTGTCCTCATCCTGACAAGCAAGAGAGATGATCAGAGTTCAAGGACGCATCCCAGTCAGGCAAAAACACTCAGGGTGTGAAGCAGGGCAAATGAGAGGGTGTGGGGAGAGGGGATGTGGTTTAGAAGGGAGTGTGGCCTGAGGAGAAGCCCAAGGCCAAATCGAGAGGCCTGTTCCCCATCCCTGTGCGACAGCCGCACAAACACTTAATAGAGAGGTAACATTTAACCACTGTGCTGTGAGCCTTTAATTTGTTTAAACGTACATCTGGCTGTACATACTGTAACATCTCCACTAGATTCCTGTTCAGACTGAGCTCCTCTTTGCAGATGTGAAACAGTAGTGGAGGGGAGAGTCCACTTGCACTCAGGCCTTGCTTGTGGGCTTCCCATTAGGGAATCTGGTTGGCAGCTGTGAGAACAAGATGCTGGACTGTATGGGCCATTGGCCTGAACCAGCAGGCTCTTCTGATGTCTCTGGGCTCTTCTTATGTGTCTTGTCAGATATTGCAGGTTTCTTTAATGCCATCCTCTGGTCCAAAAGAGGACAGGCAAAAGAAATCACTTCTTCATACAGAACATAGTTAAACTATGGAATGTGCTCCCATAAGAGGCAATGACAGTCCCCTGGGTGGCTTTACAAGAGGATTAGGCAAATTCATGCAGGATAATATTATCAGTGCCTACGAGCCATGATGGCTATGCTCTGCCTCCACAGTCAGAGACAGTCTGCTTCTGAATGCCAATTACTGGAAAACGCAGGAAGGGGCAATGCTCTTGCACTCAGGTCCTGTTTGTGGGCTTTCCGTGGGCAGCTGGTTGGCCGTGAGAACAGGATGCTGGATCAGGCAGGCTCTTCTTATGTTCTTACCTGAAGCAACCTTTTCTGTCTTTAGAGTGTCATTGGGGCCAGGCAGGCAGTGGGGAGGGGGCAATGAAGACAATGTCAAAGTGTGTCTGGCAGTTGCAATGCATTATGTCATGGGTGGTGCCCTTCCGTAATGGAAGGAGGCATCTGTGTTTACAGATGGCAGAAGGGTTGCCATTTCAGACTCGGACGCCTGTCTGCCATGGTTGAGGGAAATTCTCACCTAGGAAAACAACTATATTGCTTACACTCTTCTTATTCTTTGGGGGGTTTCTGACAGAAAAATAAAAGACCAAAAAACCCCTGAATAAATCCTGGACCACATAACCCAAGAAAAACAATGACCGTAAATAAAACATGAGTCCTCCAAAAGGAGGCTCTTTGATGTTTATCTAACCTGAATATTGCATCAACCTTGAGCAGAGCAGCTGGAAGAGAACAGGGCACACAGGAAACAGACACCGTGGGAAAAGCAGGAAAGGTAATTTGGGGACTTACTGCCCAACGCTGATCACAACTGCCTTTCAAGTGGAAATGTCAATCTTGGGCAAATAAGCAAGCCAAAAGATAGAAGCTTATCTTAGCCTATAAGCAGGGATAGCCAATGTGATGCCCTCTGGATGTTATTGGACTACAGCTATGATCAGCCCCTGCCAGCATGGCCAGTGGTCAGGGATGATGGCAGTCGTAGTCCATACCATCTGGAGTGTACAACATTTGCTACCCCTGGTATAGAATATGGGCTAGAAGCGGACTGGCCTAAGCAAATTCAAGGTGAATTTCTCAGGTCAGCATTTATTAACCTTGCGATGGCCAAGCTTTGGGGGCAAGTATTCATAACAGATCTCAGTGCAAACACTTGGAAGCATATCATTATGTGCCCCATTCATTCACTCATTCATTGTTTTAAAGTGTTTCCCAGCCACTTAATATTTAAAAACATTGTATTGGGACAGAAAGATCTAAACCAGATGCTGCTCCAACAGTTCTTCATTTGTGTGTGTACGAGACAGCGGCTAGAAAGACTGGCAACTTTAGTGGACAAAGTTCAATGGAGTATGTGAGCTGTAAAGGAGAATGGTGGGGGCTGACTTAATAGATCTCAGCTTTTAGTGAGTCTCTTTCTTGACCCTGTTTCCTACAACGTTCTCAATCATGGAAGAAACAGACCAGAGGGAACAGTTGTTAACATACACATAGTTCTCTCTACATGAAGCAGTGGCCACCTTTTGGAACACTGCCTTTGTTGCAGACTAGAACATGGCACTCTGCACATGAGCAAAAGCCTCCATCTACAAGCATGCTGCACGATGTGTGTCTTTCAAGTAGCCCAGGTTAAATTTGTGTTTGGGTGAAAACAGCAGGGATTGTTGGTTTTATAATAACTTTAAAGCATGATACAGATCATTTGTAAAATTCCAGCTAGGGTGAAAAGTGGGCAAAAGGCTGGCTAGTATTTTTATTGGCCAGAGAAAGGACTTCTATCACCTTCCCATGGTGATTGACACAAGTTTCCCAATCAGTTTCTGGAGGTGTGGCAGCTACAGATGAAAATATCTGTCAGTTCTGTCCTCTCAGTTTCTCATTTTTCCAGTCTTAAATTCAGTTCTCCACATTTCTTCAGCAATCTGTGGATTTTTTTAAATTCCTCATGAAAATTCTTCAGCATTTTAGTGTGAATTTTTCCTGATAGAACACATTTTTGTATGCAGTTTTGACTAATGTACACATTTTTGCAAGCAATTTCTCCTAATGTAATGCATGTTGTAGATTTTCCATGAATATATTCATTTTTATGCACATTTCCCCTAACAGATACATTTTTATAAACACTGGCTGGAGAATTGCTTCACCTGGATAAGTGTGAATTTTGAAGGTTGGATGTGTTTTGGTTCTCATATTATTTCGGAAACTGTACATTTGATAGATTCAGCTTGAAATGTAACCGAATTGCATTTCTCCTCCATCCCTAGTGACCACATTGGTCATATTCTCAGAAAACTGATTATCTGGAAGCAAACTGAAATAATGACATTACCAGACAAGTGGCTGGGTTTGTGTTAGGCTCAGCCAAACCGCAGCAAAAATGACTTGCCATTGATGCTGCCCTGTTGACCTTTGTGGTGATTGATAAGCAGTTGCCAATAGCCCTCTTGTACACATGTATCTCATTTAGCCCTGTTCCAAAGTCGCCCTACTCCTTTTGACTCATCATTGCTTGACCCACCATTGTGTGCTGAGTATAATGTCTCTATTCATAGGCTCTCTGTGCCTTTTAGAACCCTGGTCAGCCTCTGGTGCGCCCACCACTGTGTGTGATAGCAGATCCCATTATCTGATTCTTTCCCAACTGGCAAAGGCATGGGCTGCCTTCAGATAGCAGCACTTTATCCCATTTTCCCAAAGTTTCCTTCCTTGTTAATTTTCGCATTTTATGTGATGTTTCGCATGACGTAAAGGTCACTTTTGGAAATCTGGCAGAAAAGTGAAAGTTTACCACTTAGTTCCATGTTAATTGCTTTCAGAAAAAAAATCCATTTGCAACCCTGTTAACCTGGAAAATCGCAATAGTTTGTCATTTTATTTTTTATTTTCTTGGGATCATGCCATCACCACTCACGTAATGAAATTTGGGTCACTATTCCAGCATACAGAAGTGCACATGTGCACAAAGGGTGGCAGGGGGCGGTAATATGTCTGGTGACATCTGCTGTTGTGTCACACCATGCTCACTGGTGTGAATGAAATCTAGCATGACATGGCAGTATATTGATGAAAAAAACAGTTGCATAACACAACAGGTACTACAGTGTGAAAGGAACGATGGTTCTGAAGTGTGTGCATGTTTAGGGTAATCCTCACAACTGTGTGTGAGAGGGCAGGCAACAGTGGCTTCTCCTCCTCTAAAGATCAAAAGAATTGTTCTGATGGATCAGGTCAGTGGCCCATCTAGTTCAGCATCCTGTTCTCATGGTGGCCAACCAGGTGCCTGTGGGAAATCCGCAAGCAGGACCTGAGTATAACAGCACTCTCCCCACTTGTGATTTCTAGCAGCAAGTATTCAAAGGCATCCTCCTTCTCATTGGCAGTAGGTCATGAGATGGCGACCAATTTGTCAGGGACACAAGG
This sequence comes from Rhineura floridana, assembly GCF_030035675.1. Classification (NCBI taxonomy): domain Eukaryota; kingdom Metazoa; phylum Chordata; class Lepidosauria; order Squamata; family Rhineuridae; genus Rhineura; species Rhineura floridana. The sequence goes on along the minus strand of NC_084482.1, from coordinate 35,148,334 downwards.
GCCTCTACAGCCATCCAAGGACACCACCCCCATGCAAAACAAATTACTGTTAATACCTCCCCATGATAAATAGAACCAGAGTTATGAAAAATTAACAAAATGTATGGAAACAGCCCAAGGTATTTTAGTGACTGATGCAGAAAATAGCACTGGTGCCTATCCACCTGACCAACAAAATAATAGACAATTTAATTGTGTTTAATGATATCCCAAAATCTTCTACCTGAGAAAAGCCACATCATCCAAAGTAAAGGTAGGGCTGGCTTTCCATATCAGCTTAATATGCATGGAGGGCTGGCTGTACCATTAGAAACAGTGGGGTAGCTGCCTCAGGCAGTGGATGCTGGGGAGATTGGCAACAATGGTGAGATATTAGAAAACAGAGCTATGCCTGCCGTGCATCCTGCTCTGTGTCCTCTAGGTTGGCCTGCTTCAGTCAAATGAAGTGAAGGACTGACAAACATTAGTGTAAATGCAGCGGCCAGATTGGTAACAGGGACCAGACGGTTCGAACATATAAAACCCATTCTGGCCTGCTTGCATTGGCTGCCTGTATGTTTCCGAGCTCGATTCAAGGTGCCAGTTTGACCTATAAAGCCTTACATGGCTTGGGACCACAATACCTGATGGAACGCCTCTCCCGACATGAACCCACCCGTACACTACGCTCCACATCCAAGGCCCTCCTCCGGGTGCCTACTGCGAGGGAAGCTGGGAGTCTGGCAACAAGGGAGAGGGCCTTCTCAGTGGTTGCCCCCAAATTATGGAATGATTTGTCTGACGAGGTGCGCCTGGCGCCAACACTGTTATCTTTTCGGCACCAGGTCAAGACTTTCCTCTTCTCCCAGGCATTTTAGCATGTGTTTTAAAATTGTTTTTTAAAAAAATTAAATTGTGTTTTTAAATTGTCTTTTGTGTTTTAAAATTTGTATATTTGTTTTTAATGTTTTTAATTGCTGTAAACCACCCAGAGAGCTTCAGCTATGGGGCAGTATATAAATGTAATAAATAAATAAATAAACACCAGGGGCGGCAGACCTGTAGCCTCCTGATGTTGTTGGACGGCAACTCCCATCAGCTCCAACCGGTATGGTTCATCGACAGGGTTCAGAGGAGCTGTAGTCCAGTGGCATCTGGAGGGTCACAGGTTCCCCATCCCTAAGCTACACAGACCCTGGTCCCCAGTCTCTCTCTCCCCTCATTCATTCAGTACTTTCTCCTGGATAACTGTGCAGCTCTTTAAACTAGGAACATTGCAAGAACAAAAGCATTGCCAGGCAATAGCAACAATCCCACATGAGGTTTGACCTTGGACTGCGAGGCAGATCCCACATCCTGCTCATCCATCATTATTGAGAGCTGTCATAGCGAAGCAGCACAGCTCATTAATTATACATTAATCCCATTCACGACTTTTTATCCATAAATGGGTCAGGCAGGGTTAGTTTTTTTTTTTAATTTTTGCTTTTTTTTTTTTTGCTAAATTAAATAAAAAGTTGCACTATGATAATACAATCAAACCATCACTAACATTTAAACACCTGAATGCAGCTTCAATTAAAAAAATAACAACCAGAACTTTAATCCTGTGTTTGATAAACTGCACATTTTTTTTAACAAAATGTAGTTGTTGGATTTGGGGATCTTTTTGTAGGGGGGGAGGGGTGAAGAGTTAAAACATTTTCACTTGGACTTGAGTCCAGTACTCAGTTGTTACTGAAAGTAATTGGAGTTATAGACAAGAGACTGAGGGCTAAGCTAAACGTGATGTCAATTGTGTGAATGTAGTTAACGTGCACATTTTTAGTGATGCAAACAGTAGCCACAGGGAAACCCGCACAGCCTCAGGACTGTGCAGGGCTGGAGATGGGAAGTTTAACTCTTTCTCTACCTGCCTAGGTCAGACAAATGTCACCTTTCTGCAGTGTCACTTTTCATTTCAAGGAAAGCTTCCATCGGTGTCTATGGAAGTTCCTCTTGAAATGCAAATAGCAACTTCACATATGGTTTCTTTTCCTCCTCTCAAAACCTTGCCAGGAGGGAAAAAACTTTCTTCTTCCCACAGTCCCACTTCCCACAGTTGTTCAGGCTTCCCTGCAGCTGCTATTTACATGACAAAACTGTGCATGTTAATGGGGAAGGGCTCTAGCTCAGTGGTCGAGGATCTATCTGCTTTGCATATAGAAGGACCCAGGCAGCTCCAGGTAGGAGAATTCCCTCCCTGAATTCCCATCTGAAACCCTAGAGAGCCACTGCCAATCTGGGTAGACAACACTGAGCTTGATGGATCAGTGGTCTAACTCGGTAGAAGGCAGCTCCCTATGGTCCTGTGTTCCATTCATGCGATTAATGGCACAAAAGCAGGACTACAGCGGAACGTCAAGAAGACTAAAGTAATGACCACAGAAGAGTTATGTGCCTTTAAAGTTGACAATGAGGACACTGAACTTGTCAAGGATTATCAATACCTCGGCACAGTCATTAACCAAACTGGAGACAATATTCAAGAAATCAGAAGAAGGCTAGGACTGGGGAGGGCAGCCTCCTAAAGCCCTAAATGACTTGGGACCTAAGTACTAAGAGTTTTTCTATAATTCTCTACCCAAGTATTTCTACCTGTCAGGGAGGTTTCCCTCTGCCTTCCACTTTAGGAGCGATGTAGAGACATGGGAGAAGGCCTTCTCTGTGGTGACACATAAGACCCTTGGCCTCTCAATTGTGGTGTGCCACAGGGTTCTATCCTCTCCCCCACGCTATTTAACATCTATGTAAAGCCGCTGGGAGCCATCATCAGGAGATTTGGGCTGCGGTGTCACCAATACGCGGATGACACTCAGCTCTATCTCTCGTTCAAGTCCTCACCAGAGTTGGCTGTGGATACGATTTCCGAGTGCCTGAGGTCCATAAGTGAATGGATGGGAGGTAATAGGCTGAAGCTAAACCCTGACAAGACTGAGGTGCTGCTCGTGGGAGACAAGAGAAGGTTAGGAGATATAGACCTGGTGCTTAATGGGGTGAAATTGCCCCTGAAGGACCAGGTCCGCAGCCTCGGGGTCATTCTGGACTCCCAGCTGTCCATGGAGGCTCAGGTTTTGGCAGTGAGCCGGGCAGCTTGGTATCAATTACATCTAATACAGAGGCTGCGACCCTACCTTCCTGTCCATCTTCTCCCACGGGTAGTACATGCCTTGGTCTCCTCTCGCTTAGACTACTGTAATGCGCTCTACGTTGGGCTACCCTTGAAAACGGTCCGGAAATTACAGCTGGTACAGAATGCGGTGGCACGTTTGATTAAAAACTGCAGTCGCCGTGACCACATCACTCTGGTGTTGGAAGACCTACACTGGTTACCAGTTGTTTACCGGGCCCAATTCAAGGTGTTGGTTTTAACCTTTAAAGCCCTATACGGTTTCGGCCCAGTTTATCTGAAGGAGTGCCTCCAGCATCACCAAATATGCCGCCTGACGAGATCAGCCACTCAAGACCTTCTCTCGGTCCCACCAGTTAAAACAGCTAGGCTGGTGCGGACCAGACAGAGGGCATTTTCGATTGTGGCCCCCACCCTCTGGAATTCCCTGCCCTATGATCTTTGCCATGCCCCCTCCCTACCAAGCTTCCGTTGAGCCTTGAAAACCTGGCTATTCAGGCAGGCCTACAAGATCCCGGGGGTAGACTAACTTTTATCTTGTTACAGCTGTGGGTGGTTTTAGATTAATTTTAGATTGAAGTTGTTGGTTTATATGTTGCATTTTATATGTTGTATTTAATTCCGATTGTACGTCGCCTAGAGTGGCCATTGACCCGGCCAGATAGGTGACACAGAAATAAAATTTTATTATTATTATTATTATATTATCAGTTATGGAATACACTCTTTCCCTCTAAGGTCCACCTGGCACCAAATTTGGCCTTGTTTTGTGCACCAAGTTATTTACTCAGTCATTTGCGCACTGTTAAGTTTGTTGATTAATGCTGTGGTTTGCTCTGTGTTTTAAGATTTGCTGTTGTTTATTTATTGTTTTATGTGTGCAATCTTACACGTGGTTGATATGAATTATGTATTCCACTGTTAAATCAAGGGATACAGGACGAGTAATAATTTTTTTAATAAATAAAAGAAATAAATCTGCATTCAAGCTGCAACCCTGTAACACTCTTAGCAGGGGAATAATTCCCACTGTACCCAATGGGGCTTAATTTTGAGTAAATGTGCATAGGACTGCAATGTGACTGTAAGGTTGTATTCTCCTATGACAGTCATAGTGACACAGTGATTAAAAGAGAGAGCTGTGAAGCAGAAAGTCTCTGATTTGGAAGGTCAGTTTTTACATGAAGTCACTAACAAGGGTGTAGTAATCTAGGATCTTGGGGGGGGGTGTCTTAGACCCTTTACTTTTTTGGGAGCAGGGTCTCAGCAGGGTCCCTGTGTCTCCAGCATCCCACAAGCCAATCAGCACAAAAGGGGAGTTTATTAGTCACTGAGAAGAGTCTTCTAACATGCTTCTTTGTCCTTTCCTGCTGATTGGAATCAATCAGAGTGAAAGGAGGTAAGTCAGCTACAGAGAAGAGTATTTTCAGTAGCTATCGGCTCATAGGGATGTCTGTTGTTGTGGGAGAAAGCATTAATAAGGGTCTCATTCTCACCCCACAGATGAAAAAGGGGGTGGCGGCTGTGACTATCATGAAGAGACCTTGAACTTCTGAATTTGCCACTATACTACTGGTCGCTAAACAGCCTTAGGCAAGCCACTCTGTCTCCCTCAATGTGGTCCACTTATCTGCAGTACTCAAAGATGATAATATTGACCTACTTTACCAGGCCGCTATCTGTGTTACTGAAGTAATGAAAAGGGAATGCTTTGAACATTCTGAAGTGCAACATAAGCATCATTATGTGTGATGTTTTAGAGCTCATATGATACCATCCACTTCTGTTGTACAGTCTCCAAGGATCCATCATGTTTTACAGTGGCAAACCAGAGGCTTCTGGGAAGCCCACAAGTGGGGCATAAAGGCAGCAGCTTTCCCTTGTTGTTCCTCCCCTAGCATCTGCCCAATGCCTACTCCAGCGTCATGGAATAATAACTAGCTAGGCAAAACTTAACTGGCAGCTGTAGAAGATTCTTTTAGCGCAGGGACAGGGAACCTGCGGCCTGCCAAATGGTGTTGGACTCCAGCTCCCATCAGCCCCAGCCAGCATGGCCAATGGTCAGGTATGATGGAACTGGAAGGCAACAAGTTTCCTCACCCGTTTTAGAAATCTGGCAGTTTCCATCCAGTTTACTTAGACAACATTAATAAATTAAATGGAAATAAGGGATGGTCAGAGAATATTCCTCCTGAGCACCAACAAGCTCTCTATAGTCTGATTAAGCCATACCTAGTCTGATTATTTTAAAACTGCATTTGATTTTGCACGCTATGGACATGTGTTACAAGTATTATTTTTTTAAAAAAATATATATTTTTCAGGTTTAAAACAATTTTATATATAACTCCTCACTCACTCACCATCCACCCCAAAACCACCGAGGGATGTCATTAGCAACAAAGAGAGCCAAAGAAAGACATTTACAGTGACAGGACGACTTACAAAGTCAAATAAACTGCTAGGGCAAACAAACAGATAAAACCAAGCTACTTAATTCATACATGGGGGCTCAGCTGCAGCATCCAATAAGTTATCAACATCTATTTTTCTTTGAGAAAGAGGATTCCTCCCAGCTGTTGTGTTGCCCCGAAAATGTGTTTTCCCAGTCTTGCTTTCCAAGGACAGATTTGGAAACATAGCACACACCTTGCAGGTCACCATCCCTGGAGTGTCCTTTCCGTCCATAGTCATAGAATCAGAGAACATTAGAATTGGAAGGGGCCTATAAGGCTATCAATTCTAACCCCCTGCTCAAAGCAGGAATCCAAGTTAAAACATACCCAACAAGTGGCTGTCCAGCTGCCTCTTGAATGCCTCCAGTGCTGGAGAACCCACCACCTCCCTAGGTCATTGGTTCCACTGTCATACTGTTCTAACAGTTAGGAGGTTTTTCCAGCTGTTCAGCTGAAATCTGACTTCCTGTGAGCCCATTATTCTATGTCCTGCACTCTGGGATGATCGAGAAGAGATTCTGCCCCTCCTCTGTGTAACAACCTTTCAAGGACTTGAAGAGTGCTATCTTATCTCCTCTCCTCAGGCTTAACATGCCCAGTTCTTTCAGTCTCTCCTCATATGGCTTTGTTTCCAGGTCCCTGACCCTTGTTGCCCTCCTCTGAACCTGTTCCAGTTTGTCTGCATCCTCCTTAAAGTGTGATGTCCAGAACTGGATGCAGTACTCAAGAGGAAGCCTAACCAGCGCTGAATAGAAAGGAACCAGTACTTCACATGATCTGGAAACTATACTTCTGTTAATGCAACCTAAAATAGCATTTGTCTTTTTTTGCAGCCACATCACACTCATATGCAACTTGTGATCAAAAACAATCCCAAGATCCTTCTCACATGTAGTATTGCTGAGCCAAGTCTCCTCCATCTTACAACTGTTCATTTGGTTTCTTTTTCCCTGGCGTAGAACTTTGCACTTATCCCTGTTAAATTTCATTTTGTTCTTTTTGGCCCAATGCTCCAGCATGTAAAGATCACTTTGAATTTTATTTCTATCCTCCAGGGTATTAACGATCCCTCCAATATTGTACCATCAGCAAATTTCATAAGCATTCCCTGGACCTCCTCATCCAAGTCATTAATAAAAATGTTGAAGAGCACTGGACCCAGGAACGAGCCCTGCGGTACCCTGCTTGTTACCTCCCCCCAGTTTGAGGAGGAACCATTGATAAGCACTCTCTGATTCTGTAGCCACCTGTGGATCCACCTGATAGTTGTTTCATCCAGCCCACATTTAGCTAGGTTGCTAATCAGAATATCATGAGGTATTTGGTCAAAAGCTTTGCTGAAGTTGAGGTATATTAACAGCATTCCCACAGTCTACCAGGGAAGTTACCTAATAAGATTAGTCTTAGTCTGAGATAAGATTAGTCTGGCAGGATTTATTCTTGATAAATCTGTGTTGGCTTCTAGTAATCACTGCATGGTTTTCAAGGTGCTTACAGATTGACAGCTTTATAATTTCCCAGAATTTTCCCAGGGATCGATGTCAGGCTGACTGGTCTGTAGTTTCCAGGTTTCTCCTTTTTGCCCTTTTTGAATATAGGGACCTTATTGCCCTTTTCTTTGTATTTTTCTACTTGTATTGGAATGCCCTGTGCTTTGTCCTATTCTCCATGAAGGTTAACAGGAGAGTCCCACTGGTATATGATGTGTTCTACACAAATTTTTTTTGTTAAGAATCTCCCCCTTTGCTTCCCTCCCCCCGCACTCCACTGCCAAACTCTTGTTAGTTACTTTTGCTCATTCTCTGAGAGCTGGCTCACTTCTATACCCTCTAGTCCAGCTGAGGCAGCTTCCTCTGCTCTGCTGTTAGGAGTCAGGAAAATACCTGGTTAAGACCTAGGATATGTGATGTAATCATAAAGAAGGGTGCCTTTGAGCATGAGAGTGATCTTTCCTTATTTGGAAGCCATTGGAAAGAAGGTTTCAGGAACATCAGATGATATGCCTTTTGGGAGCAGAGTTGAGCCTCAGAACCTCTATTTACATATAAAGCACTTCAATTTTCCATTATCTGACAACTATGATTCTGATGCACTCAAGTACTGTGGAATAACCTAGCATCCACCTGTGTGCACCTGCTGGATGATTTGAGAGAAAATTTAATATTAACTGCACCAGAGTCTCTTCAGAAAATGTATCAGCTTGATAAATGGTCCATTAAGGCAGGGGTGGGGGAATCTGTGGCCCACCAGATGTTGTTGGACTACAGCTCCCATGACCTCTAGCCATGCTGGCTGGGGCTGATGGGAGCTAGTCCAACAACATCTGGAGGACACTAGGTTCTTGACCTCTGAACCAAGCTGTGCATGTACATTTCAAAAATTGTGGCTAGTTATCATGGTCTGGTTGCTAATCCTATGGAATTTGAAGAAATGTTCATTTTCCGTAAACTGTATCCTGTTTCAAATAATAGACTTTGATCTACTTCTCACCTGCAGTATATTAAATGTTTCTTCTATGGTATAGCACAGTTGGGAGGAGAGCCTGGCTGGGAGTCCAGACTCTGTGAGTTCAAATCCCCACTCATGTCTCCTGGGTGTCAAGGGCCAGCTAAAGATCACCCCCACAGGGAGTGGCTCAGGGATTACGTGCCCTGCCACCTGCGCAGCTGTGGGCAAGCTGCGTAGTCCCAAGGAGCCCAGTTGCCCCCCAGCTGGCAGTTGCAGACAAGGAAGGGGCTGGCTTGTGCAGCTGTGGCAAGTTGAGCAGGCCCTAGCCAGCTGGGGAGGACTGAGGCAGTGGTTAACCCCCTCTGAATACCACTTACCATGAAATCCCTATTCATAGGGTTGCCATAAGTCGGGACCGACTTGAAGGCAGTCCATTTCATTTCATTTTCTATTATAGTTTTGTTTCATTTCCCACAGTCAACTCCACTGCATCCCCCTTTCTTCTTTTTCAGATGTTCCTCAGAGTGTGATATCTGAGCTTCTTGTCATAGCACAGTTTTCTCCAGTCTGGTGCCTTCCAGATGTTTTGAACTACAACGCCCAATATCTGGAAGGCACCAGGTGGATGTAGCTTGCAGTAGCAGGATGGAGGCAAGATACTAAGAGAAGGGGCACAAAGGATGGTTGGAGGAAACTGGAGCATCTGGACATTGCAGAGATTAGCCAGTGGTTTTGCAAAAAGGCTCCTACACAGGGAGGCAGCAAGTCACTTTTTGGCCCAAAGGTAAAGAGAATCTCAGCCCCCAGGGGCTCAATGTGGCCCTCCAAACCTCTTTATCTGGCTCTCAGGACTCTCCCAGGCCACATCCCCTCCTCAGCCACCCACTCTACTGACCCTTCTTCCCACCTCCTTGAGTGTTTTGGGGATGTGTCCTTGAACTCTGCTTGCTTACCTGTTTACTTACTTCCTTGGATGGATGGATGGATGGATGGATGGATGGATGGATGGATGGATGGATGGATGGATGGAGAGGGGTGTGTGTGTGTTTATGTGTGTGAAAACTAGCCTACAGTAGAAATGTGCAATTCACTTTCATTGTTATGCCCACTTCTGCCTCTGGTCCCACCCATGTGATCTCCAAAAGGTTGCCCAACAGGAAATGTGGTCCTCTGGCTGAAGAAAGTTCCCCATCCCTGTTTTAGTCTGTTTTGCACATGAGATACATTCAATAGGATCACTCGTGTACATATAATACCCTTGCACAAAGAATCGCTGTCTGAGATCATATGTGCACACACACGCTCATGCAGTTACTTTTACACGTTGCTGAAGGCTCTCCAGTTGCTAATGTAGCTTTCTTTTCTTAATACAAAGATCCAATCAAATTGGGATCCCCCTCCCCTCCCCATACATAGTCTGAAGATGTACAGTCCTTTCTCCCAACACCAGTGGGTTACAGTGCTGGACTAAAAACCAGGTTCAAATCCCCACCCAGCCAAGAAGCCCACTGGGTGACCTTGGACCAAACACAGTCTTTCAGCCTGAGCTATCTCACAGGGTTGCTGTAAGGATAAAATGGAAAGGCGGAGGGATCATGTGCACCACCTTGAGCAACTTGGAGGAAAGGTGGGATAGAAATGCAATAATAAATAAATAAATAAATTTCTGCTGCAATGCCAGGACCCCAGCCTCACCCAACCCGCTCAGCTTCTTTTTCTTTTTAATAATAATCAAGAAGCAGCAATGTGTTAGTGATGGAGATGCTAGATTATGTACTGCAAACAACAAGGCGCACAGATTGAGGAGGGGGGGTAGTGCTTTTAGGCCTTGGGATGATCTTCAGAACTGATGACTTGGTTAGCGTGCACTTGGGAACTGAAAGCGGAGCAGAAGACAGAACAGCACACACACATGAACAAACACACCTGCCCCTCCTGCAAGCATCTGCAGGCATGCAGGCATTTAGGCCTGTGCGAGGGGGGAAGCCCTCAACTGCCACAGCATCTTAGAGAGAGAGATTGGGGGGGCAGAGTGTAGGTGGAAGAAAGGAGGGACGCTGGCACAAACACTTAGCCTCAGAAATGGAGGGTGAGCAAGTCCTGTGCTTCCTCATGGCTTCTTAGCTCTGTCTAGGCTGAAACGAGATCTGGGCAGCCTCACAAATAAGAATAATTTTTAAAAAGAGGTGCTTCTGCAGTGAAGCACGAGCCAAGAAAGGCAGGCAGGCTGGCTGGCTGCCAGAAAGGAAGGGGGAAAACAGCCTTTCCTTGCAGCCTTGCTTCTTTTTGCTTCACGAAAAGCCCTCTTCTCTTGTTCTGAGTAAGGGCATCGTCAGCAGTGGCAGTGCGAGGAGTCGGGAGTCGGCAATAGTAATCCCCTCTTCTTCCTGGTAGCTCCACCCTCAGCCTCCTTCAGCATCTGCCATGTGTTTTATAGGCAGACACCTGCCCTCGGCATGCCTGAAAGACACTCTGCCACTTCAGCAAAAGTCCTCCTCATATCTGGAGCAAGGGGTGTGTGTGTCATCTGCAGGGGCAGTGGGGAGCAGACAGTGTCCAGGGAGGGAAGACTTTTTTTAAAATTCTTTACTGTTTGCCCCCCCCCATTACTTCACAGCCTCTCTGAGGGTCACGGCCCCCAGGCTGGGAACCACTGCTCTAAAGGCTGGGTGATGATTCTCAACAACTAAATCACACCTGTTGTGATGGTCATGTTTTAGCCTTATCATTGTTTACTAGATTCAGTTGGCCAGCACCCTTTGAATCATACCAACTTAATTAATTGCACTCGGCTTGAATGTCATGTTCCCAAAACTTATCAGTGTTTATGAATATTTTCACAGATGAGCTCATACCATTAACTATCCACGTTGGACAGACTTCCCCCAAACTTCAGGGAATGTTGTCCTGAACAGGTGGCTACTTTTAAGAAGCCAGTTAATTAAGCTAACAAGCTTACAATCTCTTTGGGAAAATAGCCAATTAAGCCCCCCAAAAGCTTACAGTCTCCTGAAGGGCCTGGCTGCTAAACTTCAGAGAGTCGGAGAGTCAGACATGAAGGAACAATTGTGTTTATTACCCTACTGTGATACAGAGTTCATACAGACAGTGGCCTGTACCATATGACAATATCTTCAAGGGTGAGGATTCTCTGGAGGTCAAGGACCATGGATCATTTGGGGACACTACCATCTACCAAGGCCAGCCCAAGACATTTTGCTGCCTGGGGTAAAGAACAAGATGACACCCACCACCACCCCTATTGCATGCATGGTAGCTGACTGGCCCAGCAGTTGAATCTTATTTCAATCCTGCCCACCCCCAGAATCTGCCACCTGAAATAGCTGTCTCGCTCTGTTTAATAGTAGGGCCAGCCCCAACACCTGTATCAGAACTAGAAGCCATATTGTCATCTCCAGTGTTCCCTCGCACAACATATCTCAGAAATATATTTTGTATGGAAAACATATTGTCATGCAACTACCTAGCAGTGCTCTCCACAGTCTGCTGTGATCTTATAAATCATGCTGTGATAAAAGAAATTAGAAATTTTTGCAGTGACATATCACTGTTTATCATCTTCTGCACTGCCAGGAGGTTCTTTGAATCAATAATTTGGCTGCAAAAATGTATTAAACTGAGCTTAGTATCAGCATGCTGTTAAAGCACATTCCCCCCAAAGGAATCCTGGGAACTATAGTTAGAATCATAGAATTAAGTTCATTAAGTTTGCTGGATATTATGGCCCACTGAGGGGCAAACTACAGTTCACAGGATTTTTTTGGGGGGGTATGAGTATGGGGTGTGTACACAGCTGCTGTCTTGCCAATGAAAATGTTTAATTATGTACATTAATTTCCTTAGTCTTCAGTTCCAGGATCCCTGGGAGAGCGTCCCAGGGGATATAGAGTGTACCTCTCTTTGAGGATGAGGAGAAGTCTGCCTGCAGAAAGGGACATCACAAGGCCCCTACCTGCTGCCATGGAAACCTCCCTGGCCCTTGCCTTATGGAAAGTGCAGCTATTGGCAAAGGCAAAAAGAGCACATGCTGGGGAGGGGGAGGGGGAATGCCTCCCAAACAGGGTAACGTGCACCATTCTTGGCACTGGCATATGTATTGCAGTTTTAAAAATGTAAAAATAAATAAATAAACATCAGTCTGCCCTCCCTTCCACACAGATGCTACGTGGATATGGCGGTTCATTCTATCTTCAGTTTTCTCTCCTACATCCCCTGTGGATTGCCATGAGAATTTAGTCCTGTACAGGGAGCCTGGGTCACCATGACAAAGCAAGCACCAAGACAAATGGCAGCACGTCTGACTTCTGGATACAATGAATGCTGTAAGATACGCTTCCTCGTAAACCTGCAGAGAACTGGGCTGCAAGGCTGCAATCTATGCACATGTATTTCTTTGCTTTTAAACCAATCAAGTCATCTTTCTTGAGTTAAAAACAAAAATACCAGAGCAATGCCCAAGGTGATATGCAACAGAATCCATAAAGCGCAATTAACCTGGGAGTGCACCCCACTGAACCCAATAGGAATTAATTCTGAGTAAACATGACTAGGATCAGGCTCTGAGCACCAGAACTAGAGTAGCATAATGGCTAAGAAACGGAGCTGTGAAACAGGAACTTTCTGGTTCAAATATCATCTGTGCTGTGAATTCAATACATGGCCTGAGGCAAGTCACTGTTCTCTTGACTTCAGCCCCACTTGTGCAACAGGGGGATCAAGAAATCTTAGATGAGTGACCACATGAGTTCTGATTAAGTTTGCATATATGAAAAGACAACTGTTCTGCGACAAAAAGCAAACTTTCTGTGTTTCATTGTACAGTCCTATGTAAGTCTACTCAGAAGTCCTATTAAGTTCAATGAGACTTACTTAGCCAGGTAATTGTGTATAGCAGGGGTGGGAAGCCTGTGGCTCTCCAGATGTATATAGGACTGTAGCCTGAATTGGGTACAATAATTCATACATGTTGTATTCTTGGGAACTTACTGAAGCACTTTGGGCAATTGGCACGTAACCTTGGTGTGCTTATCACATGGAGTTTGCCTCCCGCAGATGAAATTCCTTGTGTAGAACATCTCCTTCTTCATTGAAATCATAACTGTATATACTACTATCCCATGGCTTGTTGTTTTTGTTTTGGGGGGGAACATGTTTTTAAGAGACCACTGCCAGAAGATGGGCTCAGAAACACAAAGCATAAACAAGAGGGAAATCTTTCAAGAAACATGTTTCTATGTACACAGCCCAAGGAACATTAAAGGCAAGGGGAGGGATGAAATGGAAGGCGGACTGCTTCAAAAGAGAATGCTTCAAAGCTTGTAATGAAACCGCAGGTGTTGTACCAACAGACAGCTACAACTATCTCCTAGATCATATTTTTTTTAGATCCTCTCCGAGAACGTTTTGCTAAATGGAAGAATTTGATATATATTGAAACAGCTAACATTTTCCACGGGAAATAACAGCATTCCCCGTTAATAACGTGGAATTTCAGAGAACACTGCCCTGCAGCACGGAGTGCTCTATATGAAGAAGTAATTAATTTGAAATTGGGTTGCACTGGGCAATAGTATTGACAGAGAGCGTATTCTTTGTTTTCTTGAAATTAATTTAAGCTTGGTACAAAACTGTAGCATATGTAAAGGTAAAACTGCATTACTTCGCCTCCTATTACAGTTTAACAACACACAGTTATAGCTTTTCTGACCGGTGATGTAGGTTTTAATTAGATTTGACATGGGATGGCCATATTTGGAGCACACTCTAGCTTTGACTTTTTTTAAAAAAAGCAGCCACAGCGCGCACACACATGCCCCAAATTGGGCTAGGTACATGACATGGGAGATGTGGTGGTGGCGAGTGTCTAACCCTTTGCCCTTGTGGTGCAGCTCCAACACCAGTTCCTCCTGCTCCTCCAAAGTTCTTTTCAGCCTTGAAGTTTGTGTAGAAGTGTCAAGACTAAATTTAGGGACATCCAGGTTCAAAGCCCCACTCGGCCATGAAGTTCACCGTGTGAACACAGGCCAGTCGCTTTCTCTCAATCTAACCTACCTCACAGGGTTGTTGTGTGAATAAAAGGGGGGTAAATATCTATATATGTTGCTTTGAGTGCCAAAGCAGGACATAAATGTACAATAAATAAATAAAGTTCTATGTTTTCTCCTCTGTGGCTAATGCCAACTTACAGAGAGGTGATTTTGATTCTGGCTAAGGGTTAGACCAGAGGTGGCAAACCCCACAGTTCTGGGGCTGTATCTGCCCCCTCCCCCCGGCAAATGTCTCTTGCCCTGCTAAGACTCCACTGACAGTGGCACCAAGAGCAAAATAACAAATAAATGAAGTAACACAGCACTGGAGTGGAAGGAGTCCAGCACCCTGACAGGGATGCCCCCACCTTGGTCATTTGATGAGTGAAGAGGAAGAGATATCCCCTCATCATTTGATCAGGTGAAGAGGGGGATCTTTGTGCTTGTGTGTGTCCATCCTCTGTATGTGTGCATATGTAAGTGGGTGCATAAACGAGTGTGTGTGAGAGAGTGTGAGGTGGATACAACCACTTCTGGCTACACCCAACCCTGCAATGTGACCCCCTCTCCCACCCCCGAGAATTGGCTAAGGATAAATGTGGCCCTTGGGCCAAAAAAGATTAGCCACCTCTGCATAACAATTGTATTTGGGCCAGGTGTTCTCCTGCATCTGCTTCTTCAGAAATTAGGCATTGGGAGCTCCACATCACATCGAGTTTAACCCTGAGTGTGTCTATTACAAAATTCCTACATGAGAAGCACTTCAGCGTAGAGCGTAATGTGCAACTTGTTTATAGATTGCAACATGTAGCGGTCCAACACTCTTCTACTGATGCATGTGCACGTGCTGCGAAGCTGTCCCACTGTGTGAATATAGCAATTTATCCCTGTGTAGGATCATCACACACTATGATCTAAATGTGGACATGCTTAGCGCCATCGCAGCTGGACATACCTATAGGTGAAGGGTGACATTTCTCAGACCACATGACCTACTAACTATTGTAATGCTACTTCTCCAGAGCATATTGATACTCAGTCTGTCCATTCATCAGAAACATACTACATATCTCAGTCTCAGATTTGGAAGTGCTCTGAACCCACATCACTTCTGTTCCCCTCCCTGCCCATACTGGGCAACCAAAGGGCTTGAGAAATACTTTTTTTTGCCATGTAGAGTGCCACCTTTAATTTAATTCTACTATGCAGAGTGCAATCTATATGTTCAGAAAAATCATGTGGTTTATATACAACATGATGCTGTACCACTTCAGAATGCTGTTGGGGAATCACGTGGCTTTCCCCCCCCCACACACACATCAGAAAGTCTTTTTTAATTGAAAAGATTAGGGAGGACTCTAACCTCCTCCCTGATGAGCTAGTTTTCACCTGCAGAGAGCTTTTTATAATGGAAGTATTATCAAACCCGCCATTCCCCACTTCTAACATGGGACAGTCCCAAAAGAGATGCATCCCACAGTTTTTGGTTGCTGTTGTTTTCCTGAATGTGTAGACTGGTGTAAGTCTTCCCCGCTGCTACAATGAAAGATGGATGCCTCTACATCCAATGACAATGAAACAGACATGTTGTGCTGTTGGACTAATGAATGGAAAGTGCTGAAGAATTCACACTGGCTTAATTATTACATCCTACGAATTAAGAGTTGTGGCTAAATGGATTTTACTGGAGTTAATCAGGCTCAGATCTACAGTGCAATAAGAGCACAAGTCTATTTTCTCCTGCAAGGGCACACAATGGGAGAACCAGCCCGTATGCCTGTGTGGGATGGGGCTGAAACTCATTGGCAGAGGACCTGCTTTGCATACAAATGGTCCCAGATTCAATCCCCAGCATTTCTAGATGTGGCTGGGAAAGAACTCAAAAAAGCCACTGTCAGCCAGCGTAGATAATACTGAATCAAATGGACCAATGTGTGACTTCGTATAAGGCAGCTTCCCATGTTTGTAAAACTACATCTTTAATCTCAGATAGTGAATATGATGGATTACGCACAGTGCTTTTATAAAAAGCAAAGATTCAAGAGAATACACAGGTGGTGTCAAAAGTGAAATTATAACGAGAAGAGAGAAAGAACGACCGTCTTCCACTAACATATTCTAGGTGCATATTTGAATGACTCTCGCTTATTACCTCAGGTATTTTGGAAAGCAAGCCAAACTGGTTTCTGCTTTAAGGAAGGAAAGTGTGTGCTCCATCCAGCCCTTGATGGGGTACTGTGTTGGGATCATACATCATACAAGCCTGGTTTAAAGCCTTGCACAGTTACACAATTCTCTGACGGCAATTGTTACGAATGCCACTGGAGGAAAAAAAAGTGCTCTCTCACACCCCTTAAGATTACGTCGTCTTAAAAGCATATCGCCCCCTTTGTAAAATACAACTTTTCTGTGTTGGACGGTCTCATTCCTTCACTTTATTTCTAAAAGGTCTATATTCTTCTATTGTTGCTTTTAAAGATAAGCTTCTGAACACAGATGAAAGGGACATATGGGCTTGGGGTGGGTGGAAAGCCAGCAGATGCTACGCATAGTCATGCTTATGCTATCCACAAATCAGCCTTCATTCCCCCAAAGTGCTTTATATTCTAATTCCTTTTTTCTCTCTTTGCTAAAAAAAAGAAAAAAGAAGAAGGGCAACACAAATGGCCAAATGCCCAGGGATTGTGCTCTCAAGCCATCAGAGAGTGATCTTAGGACCCTAACAGAAGCACCTGGAGATTCTCTCAGGAGACTTTCCGCACCAGCTTCAGATGGCATTGGAACAATAAGGACACACACGGATATGGGAGTTTCAGTATTCTTTAAGTTGTCATGTTGCCAGGTGGGATAAAATAGGCACAGCGCTGTAAATCTTGACATAGCCTGACCTCAAAAGAGTGGAACGGGATCCTCCCTTCGATCACAATTCACAGGACACGGGATCTCTTCACAATGATATGATTGTTCCCTAGTTCTTCCTTGCAGAGGCTCGTACGGAAAGATTTCACTTTGTCTTGGATCTCCGACATAATGGCAATCTTTTGGGCCAGGACAGCTTCAAATTGTGAGGCATAAAAATCCACGTCATAGTCTACGTCGTCTGCCATTTTCAGGAAAGCTTTCAACCAGCGGAGAGACTCCTGGTGCTCCTCCACCAGAACTTTTCCATCCATCTCTTTCCTCTTCTTCTGACCTTTCCCCCTGGCGATAAATGTCAGGGATGGCGGCGAGGCCTGGTCCTCTTTCTGCACACACAACACTTTGAACTCATCCGTCTCGGGCAAACTCTGGATCATCCAGGGCCTCGTCAAGTCATCCAACTGGAAGATGGATCTGGGCAAGGCAGGAGGCAACTGTCTGAAGGCGTTTGGGTCCACTGCCAGCTCTTTCACCCTATTGGCATACCTCAGGGTGTTGAGTGTGTGCTCGCACGACTTCATTCCTGGAGAAATGGTGGCAATCATGCAGGTGCAGGACTTTTCTCCTATAAACGAGTCCCTTAACACCTGAGTCAGTTTGCTAGCTCTGAAGGGCGTATGGCCTTTGTTGCGCCCCAAAGCCCTGATGCATTCCTTAAGCGCTAAGAGGCTCTTGTTGATCTCTGCACCCTCCAGCCTGGTTTGTCTGTCCGCACAGGAGGTGTCTGCTCCCCGCTCATTGCCAGCCAAGTCAATCAAGGAAAACTTACCGTGCAGCCTCCCTCTCCTCTTGAGGATGATCTGGAAAACAGCATGGCTCCGGGAGGAATGGGAGTTTGCTGAGGTCTGGCCTGATGTTCTGCACCTATTCCCTATCTCAATGAGCTTCATCACATCTTCCACACAGAGGACTTCCTGCTCCAGGAGCCCAACCACCTGAACCTGCTGGTTTCTGTCCTCCAGCACCCTCAGCCGGTTCTTCCAGTTCAGCAGGTCGTAGACCTTTCCCCAGTAGATCTCAAAGAAAGCCCCAAAGACCTGGAGCTCCAGCATTTTGTAGGTGGGCTCCTGCAGCAAGCAGAAGACATCCTGGGCAGCCATGGCATAGATCCCTTTGGAGGAATCCTGCTTCTTGCCAGAAAAGTCGCCCCCCATCGTGTGAGTCTTGCCACTGCCCGTTTGCCCGTAGGCAAAGCAAGTGGCCATGCCGCCTCTGAAGACGGTCTCCACCAGAGGCTGGGCGGTGTGCTTGTAGACGTTTTCGTTCGTGGCGTTGTCGTCGAAGGCGTGGTCGAAGCGGAAAGTCTGGTTCTCGAGGTATCGGGTGAGGTCCAGCTTCTGCTTGGCTTCGTGAGCTATCACTACGTCGGAGCAAGGGATGGTCACCACGTCGATGTCCTTGAGCTGCTCCTCCCGCTGGTTGAGCGGCCTCTTGCGGACGCAAACACAGATTTTGCGGGCGCCGCCGCGGTTGGACTCCAGGGGGCAGCTTTGGGCCAGGAGAGCGGAGCCGCCGTGCTGCAAAGCATCACGATAGCGCGCGATCATGGCGATCACAGCGGCATGGGGGTGCGCGTCGCAAGCGTCGCGCTGGGCTCGCCTCTCCAGGAACACCCGGCGGCGCTTCTCTCGCTGTTCGCGCAGCCGCTCTACTTCCAGGACGCACGGCGACTTGCGCGCCGGGCTGGGGCTGATTTTGCCTGCAGTCCCCGTCGACGGAGGCCGTTTGAAGTCGCGATCCTCGCTGTCTCCACCCGGCTTCTCTTTAGTGATGGGGGTCACCACATAGTTAGGGGGCGGGCTCGAGTGATCCCCCTGATCCGATGGCGTCGGCGCCGAGAGGCTCTCGGGGCTCAACACGGTCGAGGCCAAATGAGGATTGAGCGAGAAGGCGAGGCTCAGCTCCACCTTCTTGCCCTTGTTGGCGCCTTTCTCGATCCATTCCACGGTCACGCTGCTGGTGTCCTCGTGCAGCGCCGTGACCAAGGCCGGGTGTATCCGCCCGTCGCTCCGCTTGATCTCCAAATAGGTGCCCACGTGAATGGTCCCGAACTGCTTCGCCATGACTGTCTGCCTCTTGGATTCGGGAGGGGAGGCGCTGCCGATCATCGGCAGTAGCGGGTAGCGAGGGAAAGGGGCGGGCGGGCACGCTGCCACCCAAGGCAGACAGCCACAGTCATCCAGCGCCTGGTTGTAAAAGGCACCCGTGCGCATGGCCCAGGCAGAGGCCTTGCCCGTCTGCCCCGCTTGACGGCTATCCCCGCAAGATCCTGCGTCATAAGGACTTCCTCGAGGTAGCTAAGGCAGGCCCCGGCTTTCAAATTTCCACAACGCTTCCCACTAGACCTCAGAATCTTCCCTACCCTGTAATATACCTCCACATCTGTCACAGTAGTTTTACCGCAAGGGCGGGCAGAGGGGCCAGAATTCAAGCAAGCATTATTTGAATCTCAATTAAAAAAAAATGGCAAAAGTTTCAGACTATCTGCTGAAGTGTGCTTAACATTAAAATCTTTCCAAGCAAACGTTTGTCAAGGTGTATTCCTTTTGAGGAACAGAAGTGCATTGAGGGACTCAACTAACCATTGTTCAGAGATTAAAAATGAGGATTTTAATCACAATTTGCATCTCAGTGGGTACTCTGTACTGAAGACACTGGTCAACAATTTAATCCGTCCGTTTGCGTAATGGGTTCACAGCCTGTGTTCTATGAATGTTAGGACACAGAAACATAGAAAACTGCCTTATGCTCAGACTATTGGTCTATTTAGCTCAATATTGTCTACAGTGACTGACAGCGACTCTCCAGGGCTTCAGACAAAGAACATTCCCAGCCGTGCCTGGAGATGTCAAGGGCTTGAATCTGGGACCTTCTGCATGCAGATGCTCTACCACTGACTACAGCCTTTCCCTGTCTTTATCTTTGAGTACTATTGAATTTTGCAGGTCTTAATCCAAATAAGTGCCTACTCAAAAGTAAGCCACACTGAGCTCCATGGAACTTATCACATGTAAAAGTGTATAGGACTGAAGCCCTTGTAAGTGTGCTTAGGGCTGGGAAAAAAGGGTTCCCAAATAATTGTTGTGTCTCTTAAAAAACCAATGACTAAGTATGCTTAAAGTATTACTTATAATGTGATACTCTCTTATTGGATACCACTTAATGTGTGAAAATGAGGCGTTTTATTTTTTAAACAAGGTACCTTATGTCATTTTGTGCAGAGTTTAGTCAGCTAATATTCACTTTGAAAAATATACCCAAAACAGTTTATCTAACCACCCATTTTAAATTGGTGGAAAATAGTTTTGTCTGGGAATTCTCTTAAGATGGCATAGGAAAGAAGGCCAGGACACTTTGATATCAGGGTTATTTTAAGAGGTTTCTTGATTTAGATGTTTCAAGACTTCATGTGTAGTTTGTTTTGTAATACAGTTGCATCACAATAATTATGAGGTCATTGGTGTGTGGGGGATCCCAGAACCTTACACATTTTTTCCAGCTAAAATGTTAAAATTAATTAAAAATAAATAACTGAAAGCATTTACACTTAAATAGTTCAGTTAACCAGTTGATTTACTAACTACAGAGTTATGTGGTGGGTTGATCATGTATATTGCATTGTTGCGAATAATATCTCTTTAACTATTCATCTGTGTTGCCGTGTCAGAAGTATCTCCCAGTAAATCAGGGCCTGAGACTAATCCTGTATCTTTAGGAGAAGAGAAAGTCAGCCAAGTGCAGGTGTTCTTGCAACACTGTAGAGAAAAACCACAAGGTGGAATTCTCCCTTTCCCCTGCACAACTTTTAAAGATACAGAAGACCTCTTGGTTGCCAGGCCCGGCCTCCAATAGGTCTTCTATATCTTTAAAAGTTGTGCAGGGGGTAGGGAGAAGTTCACCTTGTGGTTTTTCCCATTACAGTGTTGCAAGAACACCTGCACTTGGCTGACTTTCTCTTCTCCTAAAGATACAGGATCAGTCTCAGGCCCTGAACCTGGCAACCCTACAGTAAATAGCCTCAAAAAAACATCATTATAGGGGTGGTATTCAGTGCTAGTCATACTCAGGGCAGACTAATTGAAATTAATGAATGTGACTAGCTTTCATTAATTTCAATGGGTCTGCTCTGAGTAGGATTTAACTGAATACAGCCCAGGCGGTGGGTTACTTTTGCTATAATTCTGTACTTTCATGATTCAGTTATACTGAGACACTTCAATGACTCAAAAGCATTTCTGCTGATAATAAATTACGTATTAAAGTGAAAAGGGTGCATAGCATTACACTGGGGGAAAAGGGCCTTTAAAAACTGTCAAGCTAATTGCATTAAAATATTATATGTGTGGCTTTCGCTTGGCTAGTACTCCAAGAGCATCTTCTATTGTACTCTTCATGATAAGACTGCCTCTTTTTTCTGGCAGGGAACTCCTGTACTTTTACAAACTCCATGCCTGGCATAAATTCAACAGGTGAAGTCTTTCCTAGTACTACATTGCTGGCCTGCACCTGCTGAATTGCTGCTTGGCATATAGCTCTTAACACAGAAACCATGCCAGAAATATAACTGGCTACCCTTATTAGCAAGCATAGAGGAACATCTCCCTATGGAGACATGGGACACCACAACACATTTATTTTGTCCTCCAATGAAGCAACTGCCAAAGCTTTTCTTCACTTGCTCACACTTCTAGTTTATGTTTCCTGTCTCCCTGCAAGGATTTTGCTAAAGTGGAAATGTATACTGCCTGGGACAGAAACCGGATGAAATGTGTGGTGTAATTGTGTTTGCTTTGTGGGGATTTAAGGTGAGTTCACAGAAGTATCCTAGCTAGATAAGAGTGATGGGGGACACTGATTGCAGCCACATTACGGGCCTGTTCTTAGAGTTGTGTTCAGCTTTCCTTTGCCAAGATTGCCTTCCCAATTGTGAGCTTTAACAAAAAAAACTCACAAAAACTCAGCTGCCAGATCTAAAAGGTCAGAAAGCATACGACTGACAGGCTAAAATCCCAAAAAGGGAGACATTAGAAAATAAATCTTAGGCTGCAGTCCTATGCATGTTTATCTGACAGCCTCATTGAAATCAGTGGTGCTCATTGCCAACTAAATGTAGTTAAGATCAGGGTGTTAGTGACTATATTGATTTTCTTTTAAGACTGAAGGATTTTCCTAGGATCTCTCAGGTGCATCACTGAGCTTTCATTCATTGCTTGTAGAACAGGTACATTAAGATCCACCCCATCCCAGCTTGTGTTTTTTTTCTATAGATGAGCTCTATAGCTTGGGAGCCAGTTTAATGGAGTGGGCAGAATGTCAGACTACGACTCCCCATCCAGCCATGAAGCCCACTGGGTGAATTTGGGCTAGTCACTCTCAGTCTAATTACCTCACAAGGAGGAGGGGAAAGAGGAGCATGTGTGCTGTTTGAGCTTCTTGGAGGAAAGAGGAAGTTTAAATGCAATAAAACAATATAGCAGATGCTGCTGGTCATGTAGGGGCATGGCTTGGTGGTAGAGCACATGTTTCCCATTCAGAGGGTCCCAGGTTCAGTCCCTGGCATCTCCAGGTAGGGATGGGAAAGACTCCTGTCCAAAGCCCTGGAGAGCTGCTGCCAGTCAGTGTAGACAATACTGAACTAGATGGATCAAAGGTCTGACTCAGCATAAGGCAGCAGGGGCATCTGTTGAAACTCCAGCACAACTGTTAAGCGTAGAGGGGCCCTGACTTCCACTGGGTAGACAATTTTAGAAGTTAGTGCTCACTAACCTATACTTTTGTACTTAGCACTGGATTGAAGGTATAGTTCTAAGCCCTAAGTATAAAACCCATACCTTTTGCCCCTCCCAGTTTTTTAACCGAGCCCCTGTTTTTTGGTTGTTGATTGAGAGGTGCATGTTTTCAGGGGGAGTCTTCTTTGTTTTTTTTGGAGGGGGGAAGAGTACATGTGTTTTGCCTGGTTTGAGGGGAGTGTATGTGTATGCATGAACATCACATTTTGTTCTTCTGTGAAATGGGTATTTATACCCAAGACAGTTTCTTAGATTTCCAAAAGTAGGAATGTGACCTTGAACTCTGAGAACACTTCTTGCTTGCCTGGATAGAGAATAGAGAGGGATGTCTGGTTGTGCAGAAACAACTCTACTTTTAGTGTTCTGCCCACTTCTGTCTCTGGCCTCATCGGTCACTGGCATGTGTCCTGCAGAAGGTTGCCCAAAAGGAAATGTGACGCTCACGCTGAAAAAGCATCCTTGCCCCTGATTCAGTGCAAGGGTATGCTCTGAAAGCACATGATGCAGCAGGCTTGCTGAAGCTACGTCCATCTGGGTCTGGTCAATGCCTGGCAGGGAGACCTTTGTGGATGGGCTGTTGTATGTCCTACCTTCAGTTCCATGGAAGAAAAGCAAGATTTAAATGGATATATAAAGTCTCCTGCAACCATCCTGTGAAGTAGGTAAACGTTACCCACATACAGTGCCTTGCAAAAGTAATCAGACCCCTGACCAATGCTCTCATATTACTGAATTACAAATGGTACACTGTAATTTCATTCTGTATGATATTTTATTTTGAAACACTGAAACTCAAAATCAGTTATTGTAAGGTGGCATCGGTTTTATGTTGGGAAATGTTTGTAAGAAACATTAAAAAGCTGAAACATGTTGCTTGCATAAGTATTCAACCCCCACTCATTAATATTTGGTAGAGCCACTTTTCACCGCAATAACAGTTTTAAGTCTTTTGGGGTAGGTATGTACCGGCTTTGCATATAGTGTCGGAAGAATTTTGGCCCATTCTTGGCAGATTCACTCCAGGTTGTTGAGGTTGGCTGGACATTGCTTGTGGACTGTAATTTTCAAAGAGCACCTCCGATTCTCAGTGGGATTGAGATCAGGGCTTTGAGTGGGCCACTGTAGGACATTCACCTTTTTGTTCTTGAGCCACTCCAGTGTTGCTTTGGCCTTGTGCTTGGGATCACTGTCCTGCTGAAAATTGAATTCCCTCCCAGGCTTCAGTTTTTTAGTGGACTGAAGCAGTTCTCACGCAGTATTTCCCAGTATTTTGTTCCATCCATTCTTCCTTCAGTTTTAACAAGATGCCCAGTCCCTGCTGAGGAGAAGCATCGCCACAGCATGATGCTGCCGCCATCATACTTCATTGTAGGGATGGTGTGTCTTGAGGCATGGGCAGTGTTAGGTTTGCACCACACATAGCTGAGTCCTGGCTAAAAGGCTCCATCTTGGTCTCATCTGACCACAAAACTTTTTCCCGCATTGCAGCTGGGGCACTCTCATGCTTCCTGGAAAACACCAGATGTGCTTTCAGATGGTACTTTTTGAGTAACGGCTTCTTTCTTGCCATCATCCCATACAGGCCAGTGTTATACAGAGCTCTTGATATGGTTGACTGGTGCACCATTACTCCATTTCCAGCCACTGAACTCTGTAGCTCCTTCAAAGTGATTGTTGGCCTCTCTGGCTTCTCTCACATGTCTCCTTGTTTGAACGCTGAGTTTTAAGGGACGGCCTTTTCTTGGCAGTGCCTGGGTGATGTGATGCAGCTTCCACTTCCTGATTATTGATCCAACTGTGCTCACTGGAATATCCAAACACTTGGATATTATTTTGTACCCATTTCCTAATCCATGCATTTGTAGTACATTATCTCTCACTTCTGTACAGCCTGACCAATGATTCTTCAACAGTGGGGTTTTTATCCAGACAATGTGACAGCAACTTTAATGGTTCACAAATGGAGGCCAATGGTAAGGCAATTGTGTCCTTGACAGGGCAATTTCTTTCATCTGTGTAAACTGCACAGGGGTTGAATACTTATGCAAGCAACATGTTTTTTTTGTTTCTTACAAACATTTCCCAACACAAAACCAATGTCACCTTACAATAATTGATTTCAGTGTTTCATGATAGAATATAGAACAAAATGACAATGTACCATTTGTAATTCAGTAATATGAGAGCATTGGTCAGGGGTCTGATTACTTTTGCAAGGCACTGTATATAATGTAATAACATAATAAAATAATGTAATGTAATAAAAGGCATATACCACTTTTCGGAGAAATATCAAATACAACAATAAAATAAGACACATTAAAATTATATGTAATAAAACAATAGAAGGAGAATCACTGAGCAGAAGAATTAAGGTCCAGTAAATGCTCAGGTGAACAAACATGTTTTGAATTGCTGGTGAAAACACGTAACTGAAGATGCTGGCTGGATGTCTGGGGACAAATCCAGGTGCACTAGAGCTAAATCCACTGGATTATGCTGGCTGTCATATATTTTCCCCTCTTACAAAATGCCAAATGTGAAATCAGTGTTGGATTATGATAAAAGAGATCCCTGTTCAAATCCTTGCTTGACCATAAAGCTTACTGAGTGATTTAGTCCAGTCACAATCTAAGTCTAGCTAACCTTGCAGGGTTGTTGTGAGAATAAAAAGGGGGATACAATCTTTGTATATCATCCTGAGCTCCTTGGAGGAAAAGTGAAAGAAAATTAATTAAAAAAAATTGTTTCATTTTGTATTCTAAACACACTCAAAAGCGTACACAGGACAAAGTTATTCAATACAGTATTTTTATGAAGATGATGAAAATGTTTGGGTCTTGGCAGAATTAATAGAATGCTTGCTTATATCAGAATATTCACACAACCTGGCAGAGCCCAACTCACTTTTGCCAAAGAGTGAAATGTTAGTGTTTTTCTAGGCTGGAACAGTATGATTTGTCTCTGTCACCCCACATTGTTCTGAAAATTGCAGGCATTACATAAAAAGCCAATATATGTGTATGTAATAAATTAAGAGGCAGAAGAGGAGTATAATTAATTGAATGTGCTCAGTGGTGCCTTTCTTCCAAACCATTGCCTTAGCATGAGTATGTTGTGAGAGATCCACTATTGGACAAATGATGTATGCTTGCTTATCAGCATATGCTGTATAGTAATACCGCATTTAACAAAGTAGAAGTCTTCTTGGACATTATTTCTTTAACAGAAACTTTGGACCTAGAGGTTGGAATAATAGGGAAAGACTAGGGATAGGTTTCTATACCCACTCATAGATAGTGGGGGCAGCTTCAAAAGAGGCGTTAAAAGGTGCCTACTTGGCATCCATCCCCTCCAGCTCCTTCACCCTCCCCTCTTTCTCCTCCTCTGAATTGTATTGGATCCTTTCCTCCACACACCTGGGAGAAAGCAAGAGATATTTTTAATGTATAGCAAACACACAAAGGCTTGTCAGTTTCACCCTAGCAAAGCAAAGGCACAGGCTGGTCAGATTCACTTTAAAGCAAAGACACAGCCTTGAAAGTTTATCCAGGCAAAGCAAAGACACAGGCTGGTCAGTTTCACCTTAAAGCAAAGGCACAGGCTTGAAAGTTTATCCATAGCAAAGCAAAGCCAGTCAGTTTCACCATTAAAAAAGGTCTTCCTTAAAAGGAGCTTCCTTCCTAGAGGGTTCCTTAACTGAAATGTTACTATATTGATAAGATTATACTGACTATAGTATACAGCCACTCTCGTGGCTGTATAATGAATTGCATGTAGTGTGGTGTCCACATTAGCATAGATTAAAGCATTTCTTTTTATTTTAAAAGCTAAAATCAGTGCATGAAATACATTGAGGAAAATTTCATTCAGTATGAAATACATTGAGGAAAATTCATTTACATTACAATGGGCAACAGAAGGCTGGGAGAACCTGGATAGCTTCATAAAAGGATTTGCAGTGAATGGCTCTTATGCCTCCAGTTCCCATCTTGCATGCTTTTGGAACACCCATTGTCATCATTCACCAGGGCCATTTCACCTGGTTGCATCTAAGGGAGAGATGAGACAGGCCCCTTCAGTTAGCCTGGCTGGACTCACCTGCCATTTGGCATCAGAGGGAGAAATGAGACAACAAGTCTCCCTCCACTGTTCTGACTGGAGCCAGCTGCCATTTTGCTTTCCCCCTCCCAAAACTGCCTTCTCCTGGTTGTTATATAACTGCATGTAAGTGTTGATATCTGAATGGGCTTGTTTTCTTCTTCCCTCTCCAATTCCTTTTGTTTCCCTTTTCTATTATGTCTCTTAGAATGATTGTAAGCCATTGTTTTATATTGTTAACGGCCTCAAGTCCTGTGGCAGGAAGGCGGAATATAAGTAAACACATAACTGCATAATTCACAAGATAACAAGTGTGGCAGTGTAAATAAAACCTTGGCTCCTTTCTAAATTGGTATAAAGCAGGGATAGCCCGTGTGGTGCCCTCCAGATTATGTGGACTACTACTCCAATCATTAGCCATGCTGGCTAGGGCTGATGGGGGTTATAGTTCAGCAACATCACCTTGTTAGCAAAGTCACTTAAATAATGCAGACAGAGTCCGGAGGGAAAAGTTCTGATAACACTTTACTGAGTGTACTGAATGAAAACAGTGTATACTCTGAGGAGAAAGGAGCAGAGAGATTTTATTATTATTTTTAATGATATTTATTCATCACTTTTTTCAGAATGAAACTCAAAGAGACTTACAAAAAAATCTCAAAAAGATATACAGAATAAAGATAATACAAAAAGAAAAAAACAAAACAGTCTACCAAGCAAAACTCAGAAAACAATATAATAAATAAATCACAAGATAATATACAATACAATTCAAATACAGTACAGCATACAATTAGGAGTCATCTTACAAGCCTAGTTAGATAAAAATAATTAGAATATAGGACATCCTCAGGGACACTCTTACAGTTACCTTGGTAGAAAAATAAAAAATAAAAACTTAAAAGGTATAATCCTAAAGTAAAAAGAAAAAACAGATAATAAAATAGTATTTAAAATCTTCTTTTACAAAACATAAAACATTAGTTCAGGCCTTGTTCATAGCAGGGAGACATACAATCAAACATACAGAGGAAAACTTCCCCAGAACTACACTGCCAATCAGAGCATGGGCTACTTCAGTGAAGATCATGCCAGTCTGCCTGCTAAGCAACATCTCCACCCCGTCTCTCTCTTGGCTGGTTGACTGTAATACTAACAGAATTAACCCTTAAGTTACAAAGTGAATGATCCCTATTGATATACTTCCAACACACCTTGTGAAGCTTACTGATGTATTTTGCAAAGCCAGTGTTTTATCTTGCAGTCCTGTCTTTTGCAAGCTGGCCATAATGTGCCATCAGAGAGAGATAAGGCCCCCATACTGGCTACTGAGGAGATACTCTCCATTTCACATTCCCTTGCTTTTTGACATTAATCTGTTTACTTGATGGGTACCTAACCATTTTTTGCCACCGGATATTATTATACTGTAGGATAGCCATGCACAGCTGGTGACCTACCAGCCACATATTGCAGCCCATGGGGGGATCAGTACACCTCATGTTTGTGTAGCCTGCCTGGACTCCCAGAACAGTAGGGTAATGAAGCCCAGGGCAGGTGGTATTACATTGGCAGGTGTTACTACATTCAGCTTGATGGATCACACTTTGCACAGGCCTATTGTAGGCCTTCCTGAATTGACTACTACTGATTACACGAGGAATCTTCATATTTCACAGGTATCAGTTCTAGTTTAGTTAATGAGTTTGGGTGTGTATATGCTGGGGGTTGTTTATGGAATTACATCTAATTACCATTTTTCTTCTTCTTGCCAAATATATGAGCCCCAAACATAGCATCAATTCTTCAGCCTCCAGGTATTACTTTTTTTAAGTGACCTTTATGGAGAATATTATTAAATTCCAGTTGATGTCTAGATAGTAATTGTAAGCTCTCCAAAGGAAAACCTAAAACTGACTGCTTGTGTAGCATTAGGTTATGTTGACACCTAGCAGCTGTTCAGTTCATTTGATCATGCTAGGGTTCTGCCTGCCTCCTCCCCTGTGGCACATGTGAAAAATCGATTTAGAAGACTGATCTCTAATGGGAAAATTTATTGTTTGCTGCATCCCAAAACACCATAGAATTCTTATCTGTTACTATTTCAAATCCTACTTGCAACAAAAAGAGGGTAGAGCTCTGTTCTTAGTAACATAGGGCCGTTGGATTTTTAACTTTATTTTATTTTACTTGTACTGCACAGAAATGTAGTAGGGTGATTTTTTCCCCTGGCTCCCTTCCCCCCCCCAAAAAAAAACCCAGGAAGGAAACCTCTAAAGGTGCCATAGAAAAAGGTTCAACCAGTACATTTTAAGCTTGATGCAGGGATATTTTACAACTCCTTTCATAAGAGGCAGGTTATATTTTCTCAGCCTCTTTCTTTTTCTTTTTTAATGAAATTGTTACTTTAATCCCTCCCCTAGGGAAGAAATATGTAAACCGAATAAAATTAAAAAACAGACTTGTATCCAAAGTGGTGTTAAGTCACTCATTCCATTAGTGCAATAGAACTTTCCTTTCTCTCCTTCTGGGTTTATCCCAACCCTCCAGAGCAGATTTGGAGAGGGAACAGGGCACAAAAGGAAGGGGGAGTTCTGTTGCACATGTGTAAATCCTTGTGCTAATGGAACGAGTGCACTGGATACCACACACAAATTTCAAGGCAACCAGAACGTGTGATACTCATATCATAACCTCAAACTGAACAGTGTCCTTAGCATGCTACCTGTTACCGCAGCCCTCATGTTACTAAAAGCTTTTTCCCGGACTAGAGATACGAGTTGGGTGACAAAAGCTTTGACTGCTAAATTTCTTTTGCGTCTGGCTGATGTTCATGGGAAGAGAACCAGGGAAAACAAACAAAGATGGCAACCCCACTATTTAAAAAAAACACACCCTAATTTTATATGTCAGCTCAAGGGGTGGGATGGTCAGCCCTTCTCTCGTTTTTCTCTTGCATAGGACTATTTTGTTATAGCCTCAGTGAAAGCATCCAGGCCACTGAGCTATATACAGCCTGATAATTTATACCTGACACATTAAGCAGCACTCAGCTTTCAGCCATATTCTAACAACGCTCTCTGAGTGAATAATTGCACTCTGACTCACACCCAGGAGTATCTTGTTGCTCATACATCAAGTTCCTATCTAATTGTGGCAGTAATCAGATGTGATTTTCTGCACAAGCAAAAGTGGGGAGCAAATGTATCAAAATGTGTTTCATTTCCCCGAGAAAAGAGAGGAGAGATCATATTGATGTGTATTATCGACGATACAAAGCCAGAGACTTTTCTGTAAAAAGTATGATATAAATCCATAGTCAGAAGACTCAGTGGCCTCAGCAGTTGCAAGCAGTCAGTTGGAGGGGTCAGAGATGTATATGGATCAGTTTCCAGAAATCAGAGTCAAAGGGCAAATAGCATGGCCTAAGGCAGCCTTCCGCAACCTGGTGCCCCTTGGATGTTTTGAACTGCAACTCCCACCAGCCCTGTCCACCTTGCCCAGTTATCAGGGATGATGAAAGTTGTAGTCCAAAACATTTGGAGGGCACAAGGTGGAGAAAAGCTGGGATAAAACAGGCAAGATGTGAAGAATTGGACTTTGCTGTCCTGAATTGTTAATATGGACTATGCCTTTTTATGGAATGCTGGGTATAATATGGGAATGCATGTTTTTACTTGTTTGTTCATCAGAAATTATAAGGTTTACCTGCCCAAATCATCTGGTCTGGCTGATCACATGACCTGGCCTGGGGACACAACTATCAAGGCAGCGTAGCCACCATGGCACATGTGTGGAAAGACACATTTCACTCTGGGACATTCATGACTTCTTGTGACCTACTGGGGTGGGGCATATGATTGACAAGGAGAGTATGAAGTAGTAGCCGTTCTGGAGTTTTTTAGTTCAAGCTGGGATTCCTGAGATGACAAACCCTTAGACCAAGGTGGATCTCAGTGTGATAAAGAAACACTTGGTACCCCTGGGAGACAGGTAAAAAACAAGAGGAAAGGTTGATAGTCGAGAGTAAGATTCTCCTGAGAGCCGGATGAGTTTAGGGACTGTTTTTGATTAGGGCAAGTGGAGTGTTTAGCCTCTTTGAATTTGTTTTTGTTTCCAAGGGGAATATGCTGATTTTCTGTAATTTTTTCTGTAGTGCATATCTTTTAAGTCTCATGTTTTTCTTTCTGTTAGTAAATGGTAATTTCATGTTTCATAAAACTAGTGTGGTCTCTATTTTTACTACTCATGCCTGAAGCCATTATACTATGCTTCCTTAAGAGGCTTCAGGGAGACCCAAGGAAGGTGGCTGCTGTTAGGCAGTGGCCTTATAATCAAATCACCACCCCATTATTTGGTGGCAGCAAGCTCTTAAAGATGGGAGGGGAGCTGAGGAGAGGGCTACACACTGTGTTGCAGCCAGATCTCCCTTTCTGAGGTGGCCAGGGACCCAGAGTGGCTGGGTGTGGCCATCACATGAGATATTAAATCTCAGGGACAGGAACAGTATAACCAAAGGGCTAGAAGCAGGAGACATAATGCAATGCAGGCAGTAAAACACACACATTTCTAGAGCATCAGCTCTGAAAAGCCGCTCAGACTGATCACCCAAAGGTGAGGCAGGTTATTTGAGTCCAGCCATGCCCTCATTTGACACCTGGCCTGGCTGTGCTGGTGAGTCGCAGTATACCTTTCTGGACATTTTCTGGATGGTGCTGCATAGCAGCAAGGAGGATTGGGTCAGTTGCTCCCCTCCCTTCCATGGTGGTGCAGAGGGTACCTTATGATATGAATAACCTTGCTTGCTGGATCAGACCAAGTGTCATGGGCCCCAAGGAGAACCTTTGGCAAGATTGGGAGGATGAAGAGTGGGATACAGAAATTGGGGAGGGGGTTGCCAGTACTGATGAAAGGAATGAAGAAGACATGGAGAAAATGCCTCCAGAAGCCTCTGGAGAATTGCTGAGAAAAGCACAGAAAAACCCTCTTCGCTGTGTCTTCACTGGCACCCAGCCCAGACCTAGCCATTGAACAGATAAATTATAATAAATGGCCGGGATTCTGCCAGAGAGCATAGTGAAAGCAACTTGTCTGAGCCAGAGATAACCATATCTCCAAAGTCAAGAAGGCTGGATAGAAGACACTTCCAATTAGGCCAGTTTCATTCTGCTCCTAGAAGAAGTTGCACCTTGCAGTATTTGTGAGGAAGAGCCAGGATTAACCAGTAGAAGTAAGTGCCTTTATCCTCTCTGATATAAAGGAGTAGTGAAGTCTGTTTAGATTCGTTGCAACAACTCATCTGTTGTCGCCTCCATGTATCTAGTATGTTCCTGAGATATATCTAGTTGGTTCCTGTGTTGTATCCTGAGACATGCTTTAATTTGGATTCCTGCATTGAGCAGGGGGTTGGACTCAATGGCCTTATAGTCTCTTTCTAACTATGATTCTATGCTTAATTTGCTCCAGTTCTGTATACTGATTCAAGCCTAGAGTGTGATGCTGTGTTCCTGTACTGACTGCTGGAATAAAGCTTCATCCAGAAAAATCCAGTCGTCTTCTTTGGTTGGGAGTTAAGACACCAAGCCACATCTAGTTCATATTCAGTGTCCAGCCTGAAAATTGGCATGGACAGCATGAAGGCATCTGCCCTCTTTTGTCTGATCCTAGTGTCTGATACTGAGAGGTATAACATGACATTTTCCATTTAGCTATTGTGGCTAATAGCCTTTGATAGACCTATCTTTTATAGGAAAGGGCTTTAGCTCAGTGGTAGAGCAACTGCCTTGCAGGCAGAAGGTCCCAAGTCCAATCCCTGGCATCTCCAAGTAGGGCTGAGAGAGTCCCTGCCTAAAATCCTGGAGAGCCACTGCCAGCCAGTGTAGACAATACTGCGACCAATGGTCTGATGCAGTACAGAGCATCTTCCTACCTTCCTATTTTCAACCTGTTGTTGAAACCCCTGTTGTTTTGGGGTTGCAGAACTGCATAGCAACATTTGGAGTTGTGGACATTTCAAAGGATAGCTGTGTTTTAGTTTGTGTATTGTTTCAGGTATGTTCACATTCATTGTCAACCAAGCCAGATCTCTCTCCCATCCTTAGGTCTTCCTGGCCCCTAATATCAGTAAGAGACCAACTCAATATTATTATGCTGAGAGGCTGAATGCTGGGATAGCTTTTAAAATTCCTCTTTCTCTTTCCTCATTTTTGGAAAACTTTTTTTTTTAAGAATTCTGTTATCTTCTCTCTCCAGTGCTCCTCCTGCTAGGGACAAGGACAACGTTGCCTCCCAATTAAATGCTAATCTTGAGTCTCAGTGATTGATTTTAATGCTTCTGTGAGCAACACATGCAATGCTTCCAAGTCTGGATATAAAAAAATGGAAAGGGCTATCATTAATCCTCATGCCTCGGTATGTAATTCAGACGCTATTTAAATTTGATAAATTCCTTTAGCGACACAGCTTTTCATGGGAAGTTTTATTCAGAGAGCCCTTGCCTACAGGAGTACCACCTCCTTTTTGTTTACAGTATTTCTGCAGTTTTCCATCCTGGCCAGTTGGGGCTTGATTGCATAACCTACTAGCCATTATAGGAGGTAAGAACATAGACGATGTCCTGGTTCAGTGTCGGAGCACATGCCTGCCATGCAAAAGGTCCTGGGTTAATTCCAAGCATCTCCCAGTAGGGCTAGGAGAGTTCCCTGCTTGAAACTCTGCAAAGCTGCTAATAATAGGAGATAATGCCGAGCTATTTACTTACTTTCTTGGTTTTCTGGGTTTATGTAGCCACATCCTAATAAGGGTCCTCTGTGGGGCTTCAAAAGAAAGGCAACAAACATGCAAAAACTCACTAATATGCAGCAGGGATGAGGAACCTTTTTCAGCCCACTCCTGGGCAACCTTTCGGGGAGGGGGCACATACCAGTGGTGGGTGAGGGCAGAGGTAGAGGAGCAATGAATGTCAATTTTATCTGTGTACACTAGACTGGTTTTCTGCAGACACTCACACACACACACCTCTCTATCCTCCATCTGGGTAACCAAGGGGTTTTATCAGAGTCCGAGGACACATTCCAACCAAGCAAAAAACAAACAAACTCAGGGAGGGGATGGCCTGGGGAGAGGGTGTGCTGGGGATGGTATGTGGCCTGGAGAAACTCCCAAGGGCCAGATAGTAAGACCTGGAGGGGTACATGTGGCCTGAGGTTTCCTATCCCAGCATGCAGTATGGAACTAGATGGAAGAATGACCTGATGCGATCTAAGGCACCTTCCTATGTTCCTAACATAAAGACTGTTCTGCTAGATTAGGTCAAGGTGCCATCTAGTGGAATGTGCTGCCTCTCTTATAGCCATGTGCTGCTGTTAGCTTTCTAGACTTCCAATGGCCAGAGGTACATTGTTTCTCATCCTTCAGCACCATTTGACTTGTCAGGAAGAAGGACGGTAGCTCGGTGGTAGAGCATCTGCTTTGCATACAGAAGGTCCCAGGTTCAATCCCTGACATCTCCAGGTAGGGCTGGAAATGTTCCCTGCCTGAAGCCCTGCAACAAGTGGTCTTAGCTTTTCATTATCTTTGGCAGACGCTTGTATCTTCTCTCCATCTGATCTTGTTAAAATACCTCATCTGTTTGAGGAGTGTATGTCTTTTTCTTTTTGTTCCCCAGGAGAGGTTTTTGGAGGAAAGCAGACACTTCCAGAATTTGGGTGTTTGTTAGAGGGGAAGAAATGATGTAGAGACTGCAACCAATAGCTGCTAGAAGAAGCCAAGACCATGGGTAGGAATCAGAGTGGGGGAGTCCTTCTTGGCCAAATCAAATCAAATCAAATCAAATCAGTTTATTTTACGGTCATTGACCCGTCTTGTTATAAGCATAAAATACAAAAGGGAAGTAAAACGACAGTATTATCTTACATATATACATAAAATGAAAATATAGAAATGCTTATCCTAGAAGATCTTCTTGGCCAAGTGTTTGAGCAGAGCAAGAATCTTGATTGGATTACTCCAACACATGCTACCTGGGGCTGCCTTTAAAATGTGTCCAATAAATTTAGCTGGTTCAGAATTGATCAGTGAGATTGTCCACCAGATCTGGTTAATTGGGACACGTGATTCTGCTTTTGTACCAGTTTCTGCTTTGTTTCTGGGCTTAATTCATTGTCTGATCTGCATTTGTTCACCTGCCCTGCCCTGCCCCTAAACGCTAATGGACCTCACATGTTATTTACTAAAACATCAAAGTGACATAAAAACGCCACAGTATTTATAAATCAGAGATAAGCAGCTGTTTCCCACCTTTCGGTCAGGCCATCAGTGTTTGCTATATGACTAGTCTAGCTGAGTGGTCTAGCAAACAATGTATGTGGTTACTAACTTCTCCAAGCCCATCTGTATGCTGGCCTGATGCACCCCTGCGGTGTACTGATGTCACCCGACTTCAAAGTGCTATTTCTAAACGAGGGGATGGGGCAAACACAGCCCTGCACGAACATGGAAGCAAGGATTCTTAACATAAGAATATAACATAAGAAGAGTTCTGCTGGATCAGACCAGAGGTGCATCTAGTCCAGCATCCTGTTTTACATTTACATCCCACCCTTCCTCCAAGAATAGCATACCATTTTACCCTTACAACAACCCTGTCAGGTGGGTTAAATTGAGAGAGAGTCTCTTGCCTGTTAACCCTGAGCAGGGATCTGAGTCCAGAACTCCCAGGTCCAAGGCCAACACTCTATTAAGATCATAACAGGAGCGCTGCTGGATCAGGCCAAAGGCCCACCTAGTCCAGCATCCTGCCCTCTCAGTGGCCAACTAGATGCTCATGGGAAGCCTGCAAGCAAGAACTGAGTGGTTCTCCACACTACACTAATGTAAGAGTTTCTGTTATAGTACACACCAGTATGTGTTGGTTAGGAGTGTTGAATCTACTTCACAAGCATGTGACGTTCACTAATCAGGATCCTTATGAACAGGAGTTGGGAGGCTCTTAGCAGTTTTCTCCTCTTGGATAAAGCTCATAATTTATTAAGGGAAGCCACTTGGTTAACCGACATTATAAACAGAGTGATTATAAACTAGCCCAGTAGAAAGATTGGTGGCTGCACTGTACCGTTAATGTACGTTCTCATAACAGTGCAGTAAATAACTCATTTCATCACTGCAGCTCAGAGGGCCCACAAATGGGGGTGTTTGAATGTTCCCTAGATTATTCCTAACTCTTGTATATTGGACAATAAAAGAAATTGCTTTCCTGTGTTTCTTCTCCCCACCCCTTGTGTGTACCTGCTTGCAAAACCATCTCATACATAATGCAGTGCAATAAAAGGCGGCACGTAATGGCTGTTTTGCCTTTACCCCAATGAGTAAATAGCAGCAGAAACCCATTACTCACAATGTAGCCTTCAAACAACAATCTAAGCTTGACAAACTTTAAATAATTTGAAGGGACGATGGAAACTGATGTTTCCTTGGAGCATCTTTTAGGAGGCTCATCAAACAACTCGCTCCCTCACCCCAGCTCAAACGCCAAGAGAAATTGATTATTTTCCTTAAAGGTAGAGCTACAGTGATTTAAAATGGCACATAAGGAAGTTCTGTTCTGCACTTTCTTTTGGAAACCATCCTGTACTTTCATAATTCTGATGAAAACATTTATTAATTTGTTTCAACCAATTTGAGCGGATCTATTACATGATATTTAAATGGCAAGTGCCAAAAATGCTCTAGCTGACCCTAGATTATCTACGTCTCCTGATTATTTGAATTTGCCTGGACTTTGGATCATATCCACATCAGTGTTCCCATGTAAACAGTTCCTTGGTTTGTAAATATCTAAGCTGCTTTGGTATCTCATCTGAAAAGTATGGTATCAATATAATGTCTAGGAATATTCACTAATAGGCAAAAAACCTTGCAGTTTAAGAACATACCTATAGCCCACAAATATTTCTATCAAACTTTAAAAAGCAGGGAAATTGGGCAGCTATAGTGAATGCACCAGGGGAGCAGGAGACCTGACCTCCTCTCTGAGATATTGGACTGCCCTACAAATTTGTCAAAATGCAAACACAATTTGGGTTGGTCTTTCACAGTCCAATCCACTTCCTGTGTAGCTTGGAAGAATTTGGTAACATGTGCCTCTGAGCATATGGTGAGTGGTGGCAACACCTGCCACCTCCAAAGATGGAGAATTATATTTTTGTATGTTTGTTGGTGTTCTTACTTTGCTTCTTTCCTGTGTTATTTCCCTCATTCATCCTAGAAATCTGTGTCAAATTTATTTTTATTAATTTCAAAGCCTTTTTACTGGTCAATGTCATATAATGGTGAAGACAGCCTTTTGTGTTTCAAATTGGAGGTTATGTTCTATTTCTATTTTGGGTGCATTAACAGTTGAATCTGAAAATGCAGTTTGACGTACAATCAGACTGTTTACAACATGTTGCTACTTCAGCAATGACTCTAGCTGTTGGAAAAAAGAGGATGCATGTTTTCAGCCTGCTATGTTTAAACCACTTAATTTAAGGCAAGGTGGGCACGGTCAATTAAAAACATAGAGCACACCTACCATTTTGCTAGAATATATTTCACCTCCCACTGTTTTATCTTGTGCAAATTGAAACACTCCTGAGGTCCACTGGAGATTATTCTGCAGAAGACAGTGCCATTATTCCACAATTATGTTTGGAGATATTTTAGTGTACATTTTGCAAAGTGTTGCTGTACTTCACATATTCACAGAAATAGAAACAAAAGAAAATGCTTTCTTACAGGAATTTCACTAAAATTGCAAAGTAAATCAGACATATTTAAAGTGACCAGATGAACTATATCAACTGTCTTAATAATGTTGCTTCCTCCCTGCTAAAACAAGATCAGCACAGCACATATCTTCTTTCTATTCTTTGGGCTGATTGCAGGTGTTGCCATCACTCACCATATGCTCAGAGGCACGTTACCAAATTCTTCCAAGCTACACAGCAAGTGGATTGGACTATGAAGGCCAACCCATATTGTTTTTGCGTTTTGACCAATTTGTAGGGCAGTCCAATATCTCAGAGAGGAGTTCAGGCCTCCTGCTCCCTTGGTGCATTCACTATAGCTGCCCAATTTCCCTGCTTTTTAAAGTTTGATAGAAATATCTGTGGGCTATAGGTACATTCTGAAACTGCAAGGGTTTTTTTTTGTCTATCAGTGAATTTCCCTGCCTTTTAATCTGGGAGGTAAGAAATGGGATCCTGTGCAAGTTTGCTGAGAATGGATTGATCATTTGCAGGCTTATTGAGTTCAGTGGGATTTATTCCCCTGCAATCATGCTTAGGATAGGTGAAACCAGAGCTTGGAAAAGTTACTTTTTTGAAGTACAACTCCCATCAGCCCAATCTAGTGGCCAGGCTGGCTGGGGCTGATGGGAGTTGTAGTTTAAAAAAGTAACTTTTCCAAGCTCTGGGTGAAACTGACCACAGTGGATGGGGAGGGGAAGAAGAGGAGGGAGGGGAGAAAAGGCAGAGGGGAGGACTGGGATGGGAGCAGGCAGGAGGGGGAGGGGAGGAGAAGGACAGGTTTGACCAT
This sequence comes from Rhineura floridana, assembly GCF_030035675.1. Lineage (NCBI taxonomy): Eukaryota > Metazoa > Chordata > Lepidosauria > Squamata > Rhineuridae > Rhineura > Rhineura floridana. Next base: position 35,109,852 of record NC_084482.1, on the reverse strand, counting down.
TTGCATGTTTATTGAGTTTAGTGTGATTTACTCCTGTGCAATCATGCTTAGGATAGGTAAAACTGACCAGAGAGGGGAGGGAGGGAGGGAGGGCTGGAGTGGGCAGGGGAGGAGGAAGAAGGAAGAGGGGATGGGAGGAGGAAGGGAGAGGAGAGGGAAAGGACGGTAAAAGCAGGTCTGATCATTTGCATGCTTATTGAGTTCAATGGGATTTACTCCTATGCAATCATGGTTAGGATATGAAAACCTGACCATGGTGGAGGAGAAAGGGAAGGGAAGAAGGAGCATATTGGAGGGGGGCAAAGGAAGGGGGAGGGGAGGGCAAGTTTGATCATTTGCATGCTTATAGAGTTCAATGGTATTTACTTTGGTGCAATCATGCTTAAGATAAGTAAGACTGACCATGGGGAGAAGGAAGGGGAGGGGGAGAGGGGAGGATGGGATTGGAAGGTGATGGGTAGGGAGGGGCAAAGGAAGGAGGAGGGAAGGGGCAAGAGGGAGGGGATAGGAGGGAGAGGAAGGGGGTGGGTTTGATCATTTGTATACTTTTTGAGTCAATGGGATTTATTTCTGTGCAATCATGTTTGAAAATGGAAATGGACTGCCTTCAAGTCAACTGGCCTTATGGCGACCCTTTGAATAGGGTTTTCATGGTAAATGGTATTCAGAGGGGGTTTACCATTGCCTTCCTCTGGGGCTCAGAGGCAGTGACCCAAGGTCACCCAGTGAGCTTCATGGCTGTGTGGGGATTCAAACCCTGGTCTCCCAGATCGTAGTCCAACACTGACCCAGGGGAGGGGCAGGGAAGGGAGGAGGAGGGGAGGAGATTGGGTGGGTGGGTACTAGGCAAAAGGAAAGACCCTTTCCTTTCCAAAAGGAGAACATTGTGAACAGTATCATTGCTTTTCAGTGTTTCCCCCACCTTTTTATTCTACAGCAGGCACATGTAGCCTCCCACCCAAATTTAAAGCAAAGCTAGCCACATCCACACCAGGCCTTTAGTTCACTTTGAACAGCCATGGCTTCTCTCAAAGAATCCTGGGAAGTGTAGTTAATGAAGGGTGCTGAGAGTTGCTACGAGATGCCCTGTTCTCCTCAGAGACCTTCAATCAGAGTGGCTGACTGTTAAACCAGTCTGACCACTGGAGCTCTCTCAGTGGAACAGGAGTCTCCTCTCAGCACCCTCTACAAACTACACTTCCCAGGATTCTCTGAGGGAAGCCATGACTGTCTCAAGTGAAATCAAAGTTTGGTGTGGGTGTGGCCCCCTGATTAGGCAAGCCCAGCAGCTGTGACTCTGTCTTTTAGAGCTCTGACAGTTGGTTCTTACTTAGCATGCCCAACATAATCGGGTTCCAGCCAAATTTTCTTAAATTAATTAAAAATCAGCCAGGCATTTTTTAAACTTTTAAACTGCAGAAGACGAAGGTCAGAGTATGGGGCAAGGTCATTAACAGGATTACAGGTACTCTGTGAACATGGCTGATTTTTAAAGAATGTCAACAGATTATGAGAACTCTGACAGAAAAAAGTCCAAAAGGGGTCTGGGTTTCCCCCTGCTCTTTTTAGACTTTGAGCTCTCTATTCTGTCTGACTGTTTTGTGTATCACCATGAAAATTGAGAGGGTTGTTAAGAAAGCATTTCTGAGTTCAGGACTATAAGTTGTGTAAGGTTTTGTTTTGAAATGAGCTTATGGGAAGCATCAGAATGGCATGGGGGTATTTTCAATTTAACATTGTGGAATGTGAAAAATCCATGCTGGCTTCCCCCAAAGAGTCATGGGAAGTGTAGGTTGTGAAGGGTGCTGAGACCCTTATTGTCCTCACAGAGTTACAGTTTTGCAAAGTGGTTTTAACAGTCATTTCTTCTTCCCAGAAAACCCTGAGAATTGTAACTCTGTGAACATGAGTCTTCTAACAGCTTTTAGTATCCTTCAAAAACTTCCCTTCCCAGGTTTCTTTGAGGGAAGCCATGACTGTTTAAAGTGGAATAACAGTGGAATAAGTGTCTGGTGTGAATGTGGCCTAAGACATCAAGGAATGAGAACTGGAAATTTTGAGGTCATTTGCACAGAAAGAGTAGTATTAAATGCAAGTTCTACTCAGAGTAGACCCGTTAAAGGGAATTTGTTGTTGTTATGTGCCTCCAAGTCGACCACGACTTATGGCGACCCTATGAATCAGTGACCTCCAAGACCATCTGTCATGAACCACCCTGTTCAGATCTTGTACGTTCAGGTCTGTGGCTTCCTTTATGGAATCAATCCATCTCTTGTTTGGCCTTCCTCTTTTTCTACTCCCTTCTGTTTTTCCCAACATAATTATATTTTCTAATGAATCAGGTCTTCTCATTATGTGTCCAAAGTATGACAACCTCAGTTTCATCATTTTAGCTTCTAGTGACCAATCAATCAATCATTTATTACGGTCAATGACCAGCACTATAAAATGTTAAAACAGCAAACAATAAAACATGTCAATATTATACAGAGAAGGAAACAAGCGACAGCAGCCTGAGATAATATGGAACTGTGGTATTAAAATTAGGGCAACAATGGGGAATGGCCCACCCGAGGTTATCCATTATTGTTGTCTGCCGTCATCACTCTCCTACAGGTAACAGCCAAAGCACAAAATCTTGCCACATTAGCTGTCACCTGCTGGCTCCTATCTGATAGTAAATGTTATAAATAACATGCATCAGACCTCCCATGGGATTTTTTGGAAAATTGGGTAGATGAGATCAGACCAGGAATCTTGATAGAACGGACAGTACAACAATACATGTGCAGCTGTTTCTACACTTCCCGTATCACGGAGGCATAAGCGCTCCTGTACTGGCACCTTATTGAATCTCCCTTCTAAAAGCGCAGAAGGTCAGACATTGAGTCTGGCAAGCGTGAAAGCTTTTCTGTGCTTTGGAATAGGCAGCATTCTCATATAATTTGTTGTTGTAAACTTACTTGCATAATCTCCATAGTTAGAATAGAGTGCAGCCAAGCTCAAATGGGTTTGTAAATCAATATCCATGATTCGCTGGGAGACAGCCTTTTTTGCTTGAACATAGCCTAATGCCATAATAGTGGGAATAGAAAGACCCAAATGCGACAATTTCATCGATAATTCTCTTTTCCAGCTCAATTGAAAAGTATCTATCAGAGTCAAAGGAGCTAAGCCCACTGTCTAGTGACAGTTCTGGTTTAATCTGTCCTAATACCCAATTATTTGTCTTTTTCGCAGTCTATGGTATCCGCAAAGCTCTTCTCCAACACCACATTTCAAATGAGTTGATTTTTCTCTTATCCACTTTTTTCACTGTCCAACTTTCACATCCATACATAGAGATCGGAAATACCATGGTCTGAATGATCCTGACTTTAGTGTCCAGTGATACATCTTTGCATTTGAGAACCGTTCCTAGTTCTCTCATAGCTGCCCTCGCCAGTCCTATCCTTCTTCTGATTTCTTGACTATTGTCTCCATTTTGGTTAATGACTGTGCTGAGGTATTGATAATCCTTGACAAGTTCAATGTCCTCATTGTCAACTGTAAAGTTACATAAATCTTTTGTTGTCATTACTTTAGTCTTTTTGACATTCAGCTGTAGTCTTGCTTTTGTGCTTTCCTCTTGAACTTTCATCAGCATTCGTTTCAAATCATTACTGGTTTCTGCTAGTAGTATGGTATCCTCTACATATCTTAAATTATTGATATTTCTCCCTCAGTTTTCATACCTCCTTCATCTTGGTCCAATCCTGCTTTCTGTATGATATGTTCTGCGTCTAGATTAAATAAATATGGTGATAAAATACACCCCTGTCTCACACCCTTTCCAGTTGGGAAACCAATCGGTTTCTCCATGTTCCGTCCTTACAGCATCCTCTTGTCCAGAGTATAGGCTGCACATCAGGACAATCAGATGCTGTGGCACCCCCATTGCTTTTAAAGCATTCCATAGTTTTTCATGATCTACACAGTCAAAGGCTTTGCTGTAATCTATAAAGCACAGGGTGATTTTCTTCTGAAATTCCTTGCTCTGTTCCATTGCCACCACACCAAAGAAGACTCGTGACACAGATATGGAATAATGTTATATTTATTTAAAAATATAACAATTATAAATAACAGCCAATTCTTCCAATCAAACTTAAACCTCCTTCAGGCAGGTGAGGATTCCTATCTGTGAGGGTTATTTTATCCGTCCTGTTCCCTGGGCATGTAAGTCTTTAAAGACCAGGACTCCCTAGCAAAGTATATGGGTAAAATTATCCCACTTTGCCATTAGAGTCAATAACGTGTTTACAACCTCCGCATCCTGGCCCCACCGTACAGGCGTTCACCTTGATGCGCAAGTTGGTCACACAAGGGCACCCCCAAGATCCCCACCAGCCACACTTGACTGGCAGTTCCCTAGTGAGTGCCCTTTAATACAATGCCTCAGTCACCTAATTTGTACCCCATTTTCCTCACCTGCCAGAATACCATGCCACAAGAGGGGATCAGCCGAAGCTTGTTCCCCTCAACCCAAAGAAAACAATGCCCTAAGACCGAACCGAAGATCCTCCAAAAAAATATCACAACCTTTCTCAGAAAGATGTACTCCATCCTCGCGATAAAGGTCAAAATAAGAAAACTTAATTCTGTGATAGGGAATAAACGCACCCCCGAGCGACAGAACCAAGTGCCTAACTTTTGTATTGACCCAACGACACAATCTATCAATCCTATTGGGGCGGGTGGCCCCCCTCCCGACTCGATGCTCCAGCATATCTGACCACACAATGAGGTCCGGATATGTGTGATGAATCAAGCTAAGATCCCGTCGGGCTTTACATAGCAAGTCCACAGCGGGACACTGCACTAAATCATTCTCACCCAAGTGCAAAACTAAGTTATGGGGCTGTTAATGAGTAGACATAACCCTAAATATTATGGGCAATAGCTCCACCCACTTCATGCCACGCCTAGTCATCCATGAAAGTGAAGCACGGCTGGAAAGCTGCAGCTGGGTCCCAGCCGACAAACAAAATAGAATGCCCACACATGAGGATCCTTGCCGGAACTGGGAGGTTCCAAACACCTGGAAAAAATGAAAGACAAGTTAACTTAGCATCACGGCCGAATATAAGATTTAAACGCAGCTGAACGCCAACGGCCAATTGCCTGTATACTTTCCGTACGCAAGCCCATGAGGGCTGCGCCCGTAGCCGCCCCAATCCGAAAAGAATGCATTCCATACTCTCCTGCATCTCGCCCACTGGCCAACAAGGCCCGCCGAACAACGGCCCAAAATTGAAACTGCATAAGGGCGGATCCGTTGAGATGTATGAAGAGATAATGCTGGCCCGCAGGCCTTACGGAAAGAAAGGCCCTCATCACCAATACAGGGCAAAGTCCAGGGAATGTGCAAGAATGCAAGGTCACCATTCTTCCATGACCCCTCTGATCAGTCTTGGAAAAACGCAAAGAGAGCATCACAGAAGTACTGGCCAGGATACAGTCAGTGAAGCATAAAGCTCTATAAGACTTATCCAACTTAGAAGACGCTAGTACTTCCCCAGGGCGAAAAGCCCCATAAAAGGCCACTAAGGCCACCGCAGTGAACAACTGTGACTCATAATGAGAAGAACACAGTGTAACGAATAAGGAAAGAATTTGCAAGAGTACATCAGGAGTAATGGGCCTTCTATGGTCCAAAGCTCTAGGAGTGGAGCGCGACCAGCCCTCTAAGACCTTTCGGACTCTGAAGTCAGAAGTATATTCCGGAATGCCTTTCGCCTTAGAAATAAAGGCAAGGGCGGACAGGATACCAGCAATGGTATTAACAGTCTCTAATTTACCATTCTTGGGCAAGGTGATTGAGCGAGTGGTGGCCAAACAGTTACAGACACACTTGGATGAAGCAGATTATTTAGATCCTTTCCAATCGGGCTTCAGGACTGGACATGGAACTGAAACAGCCTTGGTCGCTCTGGTGAATGATATGAGGAGGGCGTTGGATAGGGGAGAATACACATTCCTCGTCCTCCTGGATCTCTCAGCGGCTTTCGATACCGTTGACCACGGTATCCTTTTAAACCGCCTGGAGGGATTAGGAATAGGGGGCACTGTTTTACGGTGGTTCCGTTCCTATCTCTCAGACAGGCATCAACAGGTGGCATTGGGGAATGAGGTTTCAGACCCTTGGCCTCTCAATTGTGGAGTGCCACAGGGTTCTATCCTCTCCCCCATGCTATTCAACATCTATGTGAAACCACTGGGAGCCATCATCAGGAGTTTTGGGCTGCAGTGTCACCAATATGCGGATGACACTCAGCTCTATCTCTCATTTAAGTCCTCACCAGAGTTGGCTGTGAATACCTTGTCCAAGTGCCTGGAGTCCGTAAGTGAATAGATGGGAGAGAACAGGCTGAAGCTAAACCCTGACAAGACTGAGGTGTTGCTTGTGGGTGACAAGGGAAGGTTGGGAGATTTAGACTTGGTGCTTAATGGGGTGAGATTACCCCTGAAGGACCAGGTCCGCAGCCTAGGGGTCATTCTCGACTCCCAGCTGTCCATGGAGGCTCAGGTCTTGGCAGTGAGCCGGGCAGCTTGGTATCAATTACATCTAATATGGAGGCTGCGACCCTACCTTCCTGTGCATCTGCTCCCACGAGTGATACATGCCCTGGTCTCCTCTCGCTTAGACTACTGTAATGCGCTCTATGTGGGATTACCCTTGAAAACGGTCCGGAAACTGCAGCTGGTACAGAATGCGGCGGCACGCTTGATAAAGCATAGCCGTTGCCGGGACCATATCACTCCAGTGTTGGTAGACCTGCACTGGTTACCAGTTGTTTACCGGGCCCAATTCAAGGTGCTGGTGTTGACCTTTAAAACCCTATACGGTTTCAGCCCAGTTTATCTGAAGGAACGCCTCCAGTATCACCAACTATGCCACCAGACAAGATCAGCCTCACAAGACCTTCTCTCGGTCGCACCAGTCAAAACAGCTAGGCTGGTGCGGACCAGAGAGAGGGCATTTTTGATTGTGGCCCCCACCCTCTGGAATTCACTTCCTTTTGACCGTCGACATGCCTCCTCCCTGATGGGTTTTCGCCGAGCCTTAAAGACCTGGTTATTCAGGCAGGCCTATGGGATTTCTGGGGTGGATTAGTTTTTATGATGTATTAATTGAAGGATGGTTTTAGATTAATTGATGATTGTAGCTTTTGATTTGTATATTGTATTTTATATTATTGTACATCGCCTAGAGTGTCCGTTAGTTCAGATAGATAGGCGACTAACAAATAAAATTTTATTATTTATTATTTTATGAACAGCATTACCCTGTCCTTTAAGAAAAACCATAAATTGCAACAATTGCGATACTGGAATGGGCCAATCAGCAGGCAGAGCACATGAAGTGCGAAAAGCTTGGAATTTATCAAAACCACGCTGATATGCCCTTTGAGTACTAGGGGCAAGCGCTGAAGCAATGGCAGCCCCAACTTCTATCTCCCAAGAGACCATAGGAAGGCCGGCATCGGTACTGGATCGGGTGCAGCTCCAGGGGCCAACTCCCGAAATCGCTGCATCTGAAATAGGGGAAGGGCATCAGCCACTTCGTTCTGGAGGCCCGGAACATGCCGAGCAACAAACAGAATATTAAATCTTAAGCACTGCAAAACAAATGCACGCACAAGGCGCATAACCCTCGGAGACTTAGAAGACTGAGAGTTGACCACCCAAACTGTGGCCTGATTATTGCACCAGAAACGAACTGTGTGATTCTGGAAGGCAGCAGCCCAAATGTGAACTGCCACTACTATGGGAAAAAATTCTAAGAATGTTAAGTCAGAGGTAATGCCTTCCACCTGCCAATAATCTGGCCATATCTCTGCGCACCACTGAGATCTAAATATGACTCCAAAACCGGATCCCCCAGCGGCATCGGAATGAACCTGTAATTCAGCTTCTAAGAGTAGTTTGTCTCTCCAGAAGGAACAACCATTATACCCTTCCAAAAAAGTGAGCCACATGGATAAATCTTCCCTCATCCCGGAAGACACTCTAATAAAATGAAAACGGGAGCGTATTCCTTTCATCGCCTCACAAAGGCGCCGAAGGAAAGCTCTGCTGGGAGAGATCACCCTGGAAGCAAAAACCAAGTGACCCACAACCTCCTGAAGTTGCAAAAGGGTAAGTTTTTTATGAGCCACCGCCTCCTGAAGTCGAGCCCTCAGGGCGGTCAATTTATCAGCAGGTAAACAAGAAAACTGGGCAACAGTATCTAGCTGGATGCCCAAAAAGGTGAGGCAAGAAGTGGGGCCCTCTGACTTTTCAGGTGCCAAGGTGTCAGCTCTTCACTGAGACAGCAGTGTCAGTGGGGGTGCAGGCAGGGCTGGAGATTCCTTGGTAATTGCCAGGCCGTAAGTCCTCAGCCGGCAGCTTGGCTATAAATCTGCCAGGCTAGCAAGGAGGAAGCAAGATAAGGGCAGAGGCCATTCAAAGCTTATGTGCCAAGCCAGAAATCCAGAAGAGACGTCAGTGAAGGTCCGGGTCTAGTTTGCCGAGAGATCAGTCCAAGTCAAGGTTCAGGGGATAGGAAGACACACAGTGGTCACGCCTGACGTTGTAGTCAGCAACAAGCTTGGGATTATCCCAAGGGGAGACACCCTCAAATTTGGAAAAGGCGGGAAGGGAAAAGGAGCTGAAATCCTATTTGCCTCTATTTCCTTGCGGAGTTTGGCCGAAACAACCGCAGCCATGTCATTCATGGACTTCTGATTAGGGGAGTGAGTGGGAACCCTCGGACCCACATAAGGGATATGAAAACCCTTGGAGAAACCCTTAAGTAAATATTCGGCATCCTGTTTATCAGGATAACGCCGTAGCAATCTAGCCAGGGAAATGAGTTTGATAGGGCTACTGGCCTTGCGTCGGGCCACTGCCGCCACTGGGGCCCCTCTTTTGCTGTAAATTATCGCCAGTTCCCTGTTTTGATTGGTGAGCCTTTGAACAGGAAAAACTGGGGTGGTTTCCACCACAGACCCCACACACATGTCTGAACCTGCAAGGTCGCCTAGCGCAATGCCCAGAGTTGTTAAAGTCCCAACAGACTTGGTGGGATTGAACCCACTGCGGCCCCCTGTCGTAACTGGGAGCCTGAGACTGAACACGCACTAATACATGCCCACTATCAGCTCTGTCACCCAATGTGGGCCTTGCAGGGGTCATGGACCATAGCCATAGGCCAGGGTAATCAATGTCCCAGTGTAGCGCTGGGTCCAACACCGCTCTTTGTCTAAAATTCTCATCGTACCTAAGCCAAGCGGTGCCTGAGAATTCCCTAAACACACCATGAATAATGTCCTGATACTGACTTCCGGGAAGTGGTGCTGGCTGGTGGTTGTCTCTGAGGGAGCTCTGCCTCAGAGGAAGCTTTTTTCAGGTTAAAAGTCAGCCAAGAGGAATCTTGGACTGGCTTAAATGTTCTCCAAGGTACAGGAGAACCGATCAGATCTTCCACAAGACTTCGTTGAGCTGTCGGCGGCTGGAATTGATCAGGAAATTCCTGAGATAAGAAGGCAAGCCGATCGGCCGAAGACGGAGTCAGGATTTTCACGCAAGCTGGACTGGAATGAAGCGAAGCGTTTTTTCTTTTCTTAAAAAAAAAACGTTCTTAACCAGCGAGCCCACTTCTGCCTAAACCTTATCATTTGGCTTAAATTACTGCAATAAAAGGGATTTGTTTATGAATCAGCAATTGAGAAACCTGGGTGAGTCATACTTTTTCTCTTTTAAATATAATTAAGGAAGAAAGAAAATATAAACAACTTATTTACTTTTCTACGACAAAAAGCTGGCTTGAATTTGGACTTTTAAAGTTTAAAAACGGATGAGAGGTAATTATTATATTTTGGACTATTTTTCTCTTTGGACTATTTCTTGTTGGATGAATCCGCTGCTCGTATATGCTACTAATTGTTTAGTCTTGGCAACCAGAATTGTTTTGCATTCTTGGATGCAGATAAGGACTGTGTTGTGCTGGCTGGATTCCAATTACAGGCCTGGAATATTAACTCTTCTTTTTGGTGGAGGGAAAAAAAGAAGAAATAGACTGCCCTTAGGTTCTGAAACAGTGATTAATTTTAGAAATTAAAGGCCTCTTTTTGAAAATGACAACTAAAAAAACAACTAAGGCCCAGGGGCGAAGAGGTTCTATTGATACACAGGAAGAGGATATACCCCCAGAAATGTTTCAAAAAATAATGGAAGGGATTAATGCTATAAAACAGGAAATTAAACAGGAAATGAAAATTGAATTGACAGATATAAAAGACTATATTAAAACACAAGTGGATGAGATTAAAGGGACAATTGGGCAAATAAAGGAGGATGCAAAAAATACTAAAGAAAAGGTACAAACCTTGGAGAATAGAACAGATATACTAAATCTGGAACTAGAAAAAAATTTGGACTATTTAGCTATGACTGAAATGAGAAATAAAGAGCATTGTTTGAGATTCCGTGCAATCCCTGAGGAAACAGGTGAAGACATTAGAGACAAAATTGTTAATGCTTTAGTAAAATTTCTGGACTTGAATGAAGATAGGATGGAATTTGAAATAGACAAAGTTTATAGAATTAACTCCAGATATGCAACAATGAAAAAAATTCCAAGAGATGTGCTTGTTCACTTCGTAAAGAAAACGACCAGAGATATGGTTTTACAGCAACACTTTAAATATACCTTTAAAATTGATGGTAAGGAAATACTGGTGATGAAGGAAATTCCTATTAGACTTTTACGTAAGAGAAAAGAATATGCTTTCCTTACAGAAAAACTTAAGCAATGCAAAATTCAATTTAGGTGGGACGTTCCAGAAGGAGTGATTTTTACATTCAGACAACAGAAATATAGATTGAATACTGTTCAAAAAGCAAGGGACTTCTTGAGAAAAGCTTCAAAAGATATGGAAGAAGATAAACTCAAAGATATGGATACAGTTCCTGGGAAACAAAGTCAACAAGGATACGCAGAGGAGGGGAAGGAAGATGATGGATCAAAAGGAGCATCAGGCAAATTTTAAAATACACGCTTAACGATGGATTACAAATACCTAACTTGGAATATAAATGGAGCCAACACGGCGCAGAAGAGAAAGAAAGTGTTTCATTATTTGAAAAAATTAAAATTGGATATAATTTGTCTACAAGAAACTCATATTCAGAAGAAAGATTCTAAATATTTGATTTGTAAAAATTTGGGTGAAGAATTTATTTCAGCTGGACCAAAAAAAAAAAATGGAGTTGTTCTCTATATTAACCCACAATTGCTTCCTAAATTGGTATTATTGGACGATAGTGGTAGATTTGTGGGGGTTGAAATTACTTTACAAGGTACAAACATTTTGATAGTGGGTATTTATGCCCCCAATGAAGATAAAACAAGGTTTTATACAGGACTTATGGAAAAATTGTCAGAGTTTTCATATGAGCATTGGTGTGTCATGGGTGACTGGAATGGGGTAATCTCACCAAAAATTGATAGGCTTTCTGAAAAAAATATCAAAGAGACACAAGGTAAATTACCGAAGATTTGTTTTGAACTCATGGAACATCTAGAATTGGTGGATACCTGGAGATATATAAATGATAATGCAAAGGAATTTACTTATTTTTCAGAAAGACATAAAACATTTTCGAGGATTGATATGATTTGGATGTCAAAAATTTTAGCGAAGGATATTTTTAAAATGGATATATTACCAAAAACTTTTTCGGACCATAATCCTGTGATATTAACTTTAAAAAAAAAAAATCTTGGATTTAGATGGAGACTAAATGAATCTTTATTACAGAATGATAAAGTAGTACAAGAATGTAAGAAGAAATTAAAGGAGTTCTTTGAATATAATTTACATAAAGGAACAAGTGAAAATATTGTTTGGGATACAAGTAAGGCATTTATGAGGGGATACTTTATTAAATGTAATTCTGAATTAAAAAAAAAGAAACAACAGAAAATGCAATTAATTTTGGAAGAAATAAAACAAAAAGAGGAAGAATTGAAAAAGAATCCAGCTAAAGTTTCTATTGTAAATCAAATTAAAATGTTACAGAAGCAAGTATCAATGTTGACAGTTAGAGAAATTGAAAGGAAATTAAATTTTGCTAAACAAAGGACTTTTGAATTTGCAAATAAACCTGGGAAATGGTTAGCATATAAATTAAGAAAAGAACGTCAAAAAAATATTATTTTAAAGATACAAGAAGGAGATGAGACGCTGACAGACAATGTAAAAATTAAAAAGATTTTTCATCAATATTACTCAACATTGTATAAGTGTCAAGAAATTCCATCTGAAAAAATAGAAGAGTATTTATTTAAACAGAATTTGCCTAAAATTACAGATTTTCAGAGACAAGTTATTAATGGCCCTATTACGTCAAGAGAGATATCTGAAGCTATAAATAAAATTAAATTAGGAAAGGCACCAGGACCAGATGGGCTATCTGCAATGTATTATAAATGTTTGGAGGAAGAACTCCTGCTACCTTTACAGTCTACAATGAATTCTATTTTGCAAGAGGGAAAGATACCGGATAGTTGGAAAAATGCTAATATAACATTAATACCTAAAGAGGACCAAGATTTAACTAAAACAAAAAATTATCGGCCAATATCTCTACTGAACAATGACTATAAAATTTTTACAATGATTTTGGCTGAAAGATTGAAAATAATATTGCAACAATTTATTCAGGAAGATCAATCAGGGTTTTTACCTAAAAGACAATTACGTGACAACGTCAGGAATGTTTTGAATGTGTTGGAATATTTAGAACAACGAAATGATAAACAAGCAGCTCTGATTTTTTTAGATGCTGAAAAAGCATTTGATAATTTGAATTGGAAATTTATGTTCCAGGTTTTGGAGCAAATGGACTTTGGAGACAACTTTATAAAATGGATTAGATCGATTTATACATCACAGAAGGCCCAGATAATTGTTAATGGAGACTTAACGGACTCATGTGAAATACAAAAGGGTACAAGACAGGGATGTCCATTATCTCCCCTTTTATTTATTTTGGTTTTAGAAGTGTTGCTTAGAGATATAAGGCAAGATAAAAGGATTTCGGGATTAAAAATAAAAAAAGAAGAATATAAATTGAGAGCATTTGCTGATGATTTGATAATTGTACTAGAAAACCCTTTGGAAGGAATTCATATACTGATGGACAAATTAAAAGAATTTGGACCTTTAGCAGGATTTAAGATCAACAATCAAAAAACAAAGATGTTGGTGAAAAATTTAACTTTAAGGGAACAGAAAGAGTTAATGGACAAGACAGATTTTACAATAGAAAAAAAGTTGAAATATCTAGGCATCATCATGACAAATAAAAACTCAAAGTTGTTTCACAATAATTACGAAAAATTATGGACAGAGATTAAGAAAGACTTGCTAAGATGGGATAAACTACAACTGTCATTAATGGGTAGAATATCTGTGATAAAAATGAATGTATTACCGAGAATGATGTTTTTGTTTCAAACAATACCTGTAATATCCTCTGATTTACCTTTTAAACAATGGCAAAAAGATATTTCTAAATTTGTATGGCAAGGAAAAAAACCAAGAGTTAAATTTAAATTACTTCAAGACGCTAAAGAAAGAGGAGGACTGGGATTACCAAATTTGAGACTTTATTTTGCTGCCTGCTGTTTAGTCTGGATAAAGGAATGGATCTTATTGAGGAATAAAAGACTATTGGATTTGGAGGGCCACAATCTGAAGTGGGGATGGCATGGATATCTATGGTATGACAAAGTAAAAGTAAATGTAGACTTTAATAATCATTTTATAAGACGTCCTCTGTTGAAAATATGGAATAGATACAAACCAAGGTTTTATTCGAAAATACCATTATGTGTCTCAAGTCAAGAAGCTTTTTATAGAAGAGAAATGTCTGGAAAAGAGAAATGGTTAACTTATCAAGAACTATTAGAAAATGTACATGGAGAATACATAATGAAAGAGAGAGAACAATTGATAAAGGAAGGATATAGTTTTCATTGGTTTGCCTATTTACAATTGTTAGAAAGATATAAAATGGACAAGAAAATGTATGGGTTTGAAATAAATAAATCTGATTTTGAAATAGGTTTGTGTACAAATGATGAAAACATAATTGCAAAAATGTATAAACTTTTATTGAAAATGGATATGGAGGAAGAACAAGTAAAAGAGTGCATGGTAAAGTGGGCAAAAAATTTTGGTCATAACATACAAATGGATCAATGGGAAAATATGTGGAAAAAAGGCTTGAAATTTACATTATGTTATAATCTTAAAGAAAATTTTTATAAAATGATGTACCGTTGGTACATGACTCCAGAAAAGCTGTCAAAAATGTATAGTAATGTCTCTAATGTTTGTTGGAAATGTAAACAACAAGAAGGATCTTTTTATCATATGTGGTGGTCATGTAACTGTCGTAACTGGGAGCCTGAGACTGAACACGCACTAATACATGCCCACTATCAGCTCTGTCACCCAATGTGGGCCTTGCAGGGGTCATGGACCATAGCCATAGGCCAGGGTAATCAATGTCCCAGTGTAGCGCTGGGTCCAACACCGCTCTTTGTCTAAAATTCTCATCGTACCTAAGCCAAGCGGTGCCTGAGAATTCCCTAAACACACCATGAATAATGTCCTGATACTTAATCATGGACAACGCACGAGATGGATAAGCCTGAAGGATCACTCCCATATATACTGTATAAGCATTGAGCCAGTTAGGCCAAATGCGATCTACCTTTTTCTTTTTGGCTGCTTCCTTATCCTTAAATTCAGCAGCCTCCTTATTATGACTCTCTGACTCACGGAATAGAAGAGTAAATATATCAATATACTCTCCACGCCAAATCTTCTCCTTTGTGGGCAACAAAAGGTGATCACCCAAAGGTAAAGAAGTGTCACGCTGTGGATAAACACCAGATGGCAAGGGCAGAGAAATAGAAGCCTGCCCCTCAGAGGCATAATTAGGCTGCCAAGGCGTCACAGCTGCGGCTGGCCATGGAAGCTGGGGGTGCAAGGGAACCAAAACCCCACCCATATAAGCCATCTGCTGCTGGGGTCCTGGAACTGACTGTGTACGTGTGGGAAGAGCTGTCTGTGGTGCAGAAAGCTCACCTGCCAGTGTAGCTGGGGGTGCAACCACAGTGGGTGTCACCCCCCTGGGACCTCGTGAGGAGCCGCCCCATGTCTGGACTCTGGATGAGGAGCAGAGGGGAAGAAAGTCATCGAGGAAATGACTGCTGGCGATGATAGAGAATCAGGAGATGAAGCAACAAGCTGAAGGGCAGAAGGCGTTGATGGAGACTCATGAAGCGCAACAGGGGCAGCGGAGGTCGAGGCCTTCTCCAAAGCATCAATGTGAGCAACTAAATCAGAAGGGAAAGAAGTCTTATTCACTTTTGATGCCAGTCTCTTGGATCTCTCGCCTCTCAGAGATGCGCTTGTGCCCGCCTCAGGGTCAGTTGGAGCCGCACGCTCTCTCTCCATAGCATCTACCCTGGTGACCAACGCCCTAACTACTCCCATATCTTCCTCTTCATCCGAAGAGCAATGTTGAACAGCGGGGCGTTTTTCCGGCTTTTTCACAACTGTGACACCCCGCTTCTGCTTGACCTTTCTGGGAGGCATATTCACTGTGGCACTGTATAAAACTGATTATGACTTGAAAAAAGAAGTTAAAAGAATAGCAGCAACCCTTTACAAGAGGAACAGACACCAGCAATATATACCCAATGGACACAACACAATGCAACAACAATTATCTTGATATATTATTAAAAGTAGCAATAATAATATCAATATTTCAATACCCAATTATGCCCATAAGTCAAACTAGTTAACTATGATCAAAAACAAATCTAATTCACTATAGCAAACCAATAAACTTCTAATTATTATTATTAATTATCCTAAACTCTACCAATATATTGATCGGCCAAGGAAAAAGATACAACCCACAACCACTCTCAATGCTACAGACCTGAACTATATTTGGAAAAAAAAATGACTAAAGAAGAGGAATGGGGGGGGAATAACGAAGCAGAAGCAAAACAAACGGCCAAGTAGGCCCAGTTAAACAAGATAATAAAAGAAGAAAAAGGGGAGGGGGACTATCCAAGAACACGTGCACAAAATTAAAGAAACAACAGAACAAAACCTTACAAATTAACAATTGGAGGGATTAAATAGCCAACAGGCAATACCAAAGAAACACAGAAGAAGCTAACAGATCAAGGCAACCCCAGCAAAGGAAGGAACAAAGGAATCAACTTGTATGGAAATGGGGAGGGGAGAGGCAGCGGTCGTAACCGCAACTCACGCAACCCAGAGTACACAGGCTGGCAGCCCCTCAAGGGGCAAGCCGAGGCCGGCAGTCGCCGGCAACGGAAACGCAGCGGGGCCAAACACACCACCTAGCTGATTGTGCAGCGCCCGCAACGAGCAGAAACGAGGGAAAAGAACCGCACAGGAACTGATGCTCCAAGAATAGAAAGCGAAACACGCCAAGCACACGAGCCTCTCAGCCACGCGCCAGGAGTCGCAAGGCAAAAAAGGCGTGATTCAAGGGAGGAGCTGGCTTATATGTCGAGCTCCTCCCTTACCCTGATTGGCCCAAAGCCCCCCCGTGATCAACTTTTCAAATCCTCCAAGAATGTTCACGAGTCTCCCTAGAGGGTGGGGTGGTGGCAAACACCCCCCCGCTTTGGCGGGAAGGGCATTATCCAACTTATGTTTGCGATATGATCTTTGGTGCCTCTTCCCTTTCTAAATCCAGCTTGGATGTCTGGCATTTCTCGCTCCATATATGGTAAGAACCTTTGTTGTAGAATCTTGAGCATTACTTTAGTTGCATGGGATATTAAGGCAATAGTTCGGTAATTACTGCATTCCCTGGGATCCCCTTTCTTTGGAATTGGGATGTATATGGAACGCTTCCAGTCTGTGGGCCATTGTTTAGTTTTCCATATTTCTTGACAGATTTTTGTCAAAATTTGGACAGATTCAGTCTCAGTAGCTTGTAGCAACTCTATTGGTATGCCATCTGTTCCTAGTGATTTGTTTATTCCAAGTACATTAAGAGCAGCTTTCACCTCGCATTCTAAAATTTCTGGTTCTTCATCATATGGTTCCTCCGTGAATGAATCTGCCATCCTGCCATCTCTTTTATAGAGTTCTTCAGTGTATTGCTTCCATCTTCCTTTTATTTCATCTCAGTCAGTCATTGTGTTCCCCTGTGGATTATTCAACATCCCTACTCTTGGTTTAAATTTCCCTTTCATTTCTCTAATCTTTTGGAACAGGACTCTTGTTCTACCCTTTTTGTTGTCCTCTTCTATTTCTATACAATAACTATTGTAATAGTTCTCTTTGTCCCTACATACTCTCGCTGTATTGTTGCATTTAGGGTTCTGACTGTGTTTCTGTCTCCTTTTGCTTTTGCTTTCCTTCTCTCTTTAACCATTTGAAGAGTTTCTTCAGTCATCCACTGAGGTCTTTCTCTCTTTTTAACTAGAGGTATTGTCTTTTTGCATTCTTCCCTGATAACGTCTCTGCCTTCATCCCATAGTTCTTCTGGTTCTCTGTCAGCTAAGTTTAAAGTCTCAAACCTGTTCCTTATTTGATCTTTATATTCTTCTGGGATGTTATTTAAATTGTATTTTGGCATTATGAGTGCTTTGTTGTTGTTCTTTAGCTTTACTCTGATTTTCGATATGACCAGTTCATGATCTGTACCGCAGTCTGCTCCTGGTCTTGTTTTCACAGAAAGTATGGAACTTCTCCATCTTCTGCTACCAATTATATAATCAATTTGGTGATGTCCATGAGTACAGTCATCTTTTCAGTTGCTCAAAAAATGTGTTCGCAAGAAACAAATTGGCTTCACAGAATTCAATAAGTCTCCTGCTTCATTTCTGTCTTCTAGGCCCTATTTCCCCACAATTCCTAATTTTTCTCTGTTCTCTACTTTTGCATTCCAATCCCCCCTGATTATCAGCAAATCTTGTTTTGGTGTGTGATTAATTTCTTCCTGTACATCTGCATAAAATCTCTCAAATTCCTCTTCTTTTGTGTTTGCCGTTGGAGCATAGACTTGGACGATGGTTATGTTGATAGGTTTCCCATTTAATCTCATTGATATAACTCGCTGAGACCTTGCGTTGTAGCTCCTAATTGCTCTTGCTGCATCACTTCTCACTATTAAAGCAACCGCATTTCTTCTTGATTTCTCATTTCCTGCATAAAATATTTTGTAGTTGCCTGATTGAAAATGTCCCATTCCTGTCCATTTTAGTTCGCTCACACCAAGTATTGTAATGTTGATGCGTTCCATTTCTTGCTTGACAATTTCTAACTTTCCCTGGTTCATGCTTCTCACATTCCATGTTCCTATTGTATGCGTCGTACAACTCCGGACTCTCCTTTCGCATCTGTGCGCATCAGCCTCTGGGCTTCCTTTCGGCTT
Organism: Rhineura floridana; assembly: GCF_030035675.1. Taxonomy (NCBI): domain Eukaryota; kingdom Metazoa; phylum Chordata; class Lepidosauria; order Squamata; family Rhineuridae; genus Rhineura; species Rhineura floridana. The sequence goes on along the minus strand of NC_084482.1, from coordinate 35,091,315 downwards.
TGACCCAGCTGCGTCATTAGTCACAGCGCTACTCGTACTTGTCCTTTGTTCTTCCCCAGTAGCTCGCTGAGTGCCTTCTGACCCAGGGGTCTCATCTTCCAGCACTATCTCGTGTTGCATTTTGGATACTCTGTTCATAGGGTTTTCGTAGTAAGAGGTATTCAGAGGTGGTTTACCATTGCCTTCCTCTGAGTTTGGATGCATCTTAGTCTGGTGTCTGAGCTTTGACCATTCCACCTTGGGTGCCCCTGCTAGGAGTCTAGCCTCTTGGTCTAGACTCCTGACAGCATTGCTCTCAGCTTCTTCAACACTCTCAAACCCCCTCACCACGTTAAGGTGTTCATCCTAGATATGGCTTTGTTTCATTAAGTTGAATACAACCCACAGTTTTGAGGTTTTCAAATCACCTCCCCCACCCCTAGTATTAATTACATATGCACTCTGTTGCTTCTGCTGGAGCTGAAGCCATAATAAAAATAATTAACACAAAACTAAAGTCTTGGTGTCCTTTAAAAGACAGACTGAATTGTCACACATGAGTTCAACACTGCAAACCAGCACTATTCAGAAAGAAAACTGGCACAAATGCAGGATTTGTTCTTGTTTTGTCATGAGGTACATTTCATGGAAAATTGTGTGTGCAAAAGCAGCCTTGACTCCTGCTCTTTCCACAACTACAGCTTTAGTAATGAAGGTAGGAGAAGGTTCTCTTGCCTCCTCATCCTCCCATCCATCACTGGGACATTGATTACTCAGACTGAGATCTGATCAACACATTATGCAGAACAAGGAAGGGTGGGATATTAATTAAATAAAGAAATAACATAATAAATAAATGTCATTCATTTTTCAAACAGTGAAATCAGAAAGGATTTGGAAATGTTACAGTGGCCTTGATCAGCCAGTGCCCCTTCTCTTAAGTCTGCCTACTATAATTGACAAGCTGAGTTGAACAAATTAGAGTACACACACACACACACACACACACTTGAAATGAAAATAAATGGTGCTTATGGTTAGGAACTGGGGAGAAATTCATTTCACTTTACATATAAAATTCACACTTTTTGAAACACTGAAATGCAGCCATTCTTTGAAATGTGCCCTTCTCTGAATTTTGTGGTGCTGTTCTCCAGCTAAGTAATGTGTTAAAAAATGCAGACCCTACAGTAAATTATGCCTAGAAATGAATATATGAGTGAACATAGCATACAAAATTGCATTATATCAGGGGAAATTGCTTTGCAAAAATTAGTATATTACAAATAATGCATACAAAAATGTGCACATTAGGAGAAAATTACACTAAAATTCTGATGAAATTTCAGGAGGACTTTTTTTAAAAAATAGTAATTTACAAATAGATGTGGAAATGTGGAGAACTGAAAAATGAGAGAAACCAAAATTGACTGATTCGCCCATTCCTACTTATGTTAAGATCAATGTTTTGGTTCAAAAGTCTCCCTTACCCTCTCTTCACTCTTAAAAAAATGATTATAGAATTGAACTAAAATGCTCTTAATAGTTATATAATTGAAATAAAAATAATAATTGTTTAATTTTAATGGGGGAAGGAAGACTGTTTCCCTCCCCTGCTGTTAAACAAAACTCCTGATTCTATCACGTTCCCCATTTAAATTTTGTGAATGTAAAACAATTGACAGGACCCACAGATTAGTGCAGCTAGTTCTCATAAAGTCAATTCTTTCAATCGGTTTCTTTGGTATTCAGCCTGGATGGGCAAAAAGAACCCCTGAGTAGAAACAGTGGGCAGACAGGTGGGCAGGATGTCAAGGGCTTGCAGCGCTGGCCCATAGGACTTCAGGAAGGCCATACTGGCTTTACCATGAGGATGAATGTAAATCTAGTTTGTGAAATTGCTAATGAAGACCATGCCCACCCTGTCTGGTAGTCCTTCTTCAACTGCGGCAACCTTACTCAGATGTAAGTCCTGCTATCTTCGGTAAGGTTTGTTCCCTAGAAAGCATGCTTAGGATTGCAGCCTTAAGCATATTTCATAGGAAACGGCTTGTATCAATACAGCCAGTTCCTCAGGATTTCAGATGGAGGTATTTCCCAGCTCTAGCTGAAGATGCTGGAGACTGAATCCAGGTCCTTCTGTATGCAAACCATGAACTTTTTTTTTTAAAAAAATATGTTTTGTTTTGTTTTTGGTGCTTTATCATCTGTTTGCTGCCCTGGGTTTCCTTAACGGGAGGAAATAAATTGAAACAACAACAACAACTCTACCACTGAGCTACAACCCTTCCCAAAGTTCAGTTCATTTAAGTTGAACCAACAAGATCTATGTAGCTTAAGCAGTGATGGAAATGTCCAAACAATAGTGGCAACAGAAAAAGAAGTCACCCATGCCCTTGCTATATAGTCAAGAGTGAAAGCCGGTCTACCAATTAAAAGGATTTTTTAAAGTAAGTGACAAAGGATTAATTGCATGGTACATTAGCCGCCTTCATCAGTATTTATAGCATTTCAAGTTATTAGCTTTTTAATTAACACTGAAAGATCCAAAAGCACCTCATTGTATTCCAAAGTAATTATAGTAACAAATGACAGGCGCAGAAATTAAAATTTGGTTGATCTAATATTTCTGTTTAAGAATGTGCAAACACAGTAGATGGCCTGCTATTAAATGTCCCAACTGTGATGTTTTTCAATTGAATGGGAAGGAGGCATGTTCATGGCATGCTGTTAAGTGTTCTTACATTCATCTGGGATTTCACTGTGACAGCAGATGGAGTGCCAAAAGCATTACAAAGAGAACACAAACCCTTTTGTGTGTGGTTTTTTTTTAAAAAAAAAACCTCCCAACGCTAATATTTTTACTGAATTATTTAGCACGTACACATTAGGCCTCTATATTATATTTGGGTCTGCAAGGCAAAGAGCCCAGTTTTCTCCGCTGTTTAGAAGAGAAGACAGGGTGGTCTCATTGCTTTGAATTCCTGTTACAATAGTGACATCTTTTGCATTCAAAAAGCAAAATTCAAAGACGCATTAATTCAAGTGTGTGGGTTTTAGAAAATATATATGTCATCTCTGCTTGGGACCTGGAAAGGGAGAGTGGTGTGCAGGCTGGGCAAGAGAAACTGAGGAAGGTCTCTATGCCATTAAGACCCATGATCTCCTCCATCTTTCAAGCTCAGAGCCAGCTAGTCAGGCACAGGTATGTAGCCGCTCAACTGGTAGATGAGAAGCAGGTGTCAGGGGCAGAGGGTTTGGATTTGTTAGGCACTTGGGAAGGTTTGGAACAAGCCAGGCTTATACAAAAGGGACAGGCTCCACTTGAACCAGGATGGAACCAGACCATTGGTGATTTAAAAAGGCGGCAGAGCAGTTTGTGAAATGATTGCAGGAGGGGGAAGTCGACAGAAGCTGGGGAGCGCCCTCATTGGAACAAATAATTCCCCAGGGATGAGGGGTGAAAATGTTTAAAGTCCACGACATTTGCCAAAAAATGGGGGGTTAGAACCTAAACCTTATCTGTGGTGAAGGCTGTACATGCCTGTTGCCCAATATTGTCATGGTGATAAGTCAGCTGCTGTTCCTTAAGCAATGGTTTTGCTGTGAGAGCCTGTAGATATCAACACTGTCAGAGGGCTGCAAGGAGATTCTCAGCAAGCTCACTCCCACTCTTCACTCCTGAATCTCTCATGTGGGCCAAGCAAGGGAACTCTGAGAAGGTCTTTGACATACCATGGACTGTGAAAAAGACAAATAATTGGGTGTCAGAACAAATTAAACCAGAACTGTCACTAGAAGCTAAAATGATGAAGCTGAGGTTATCATACTTTGGACACATAATGAGAAGACATGATTCTCTAGAAAAGACAATAATGCTGGGAAAAACAGAAGGGAGCAGAAAAAGAGGAAGGCCAAGCAAGAGATGGATTGATTAAGGAAGCCACAAGCATGAACTTACAAGATCTGAACAGGGTGTTTATAACAGATGCTATTGGAGGTCACTGATTCATAGGGTCGCCATAAGATGAAATCGACTTGAAGGCAGATAACAACAACAACAAACTGGTATCCCAGAATCAGCCTTCTGAAGCATGCTAGAACTGATGGAGGGTCATTGCTTGTGTCTGTCAAAACAATTAGTCATTCATCTTATTGTGTCTTTCTTGACATGTGTGTGTGTGTGTGTGTGTTTAATAAATGTTTTTGGTTTTTGTGGCATCTCAAGTGTATAGGTAGGGAAGCATTTACCCAGACACACAAATGGTGTCTCTCAGGTTTGCTGAGTAGGGACTTGAGCCAGTAGGGTGAGCAAAAAGTAATCTCTGGACCTTTGCACCTGGTCCTTGGTTCTCATAGAAGGTTGCCCATACTTATACTACAAGCATAACCTAGGAACCCTGGGAGCTGTAGTTCTTCAGAACCACACTAAGCAACATGACATTGTGTTGCTCTGGAGCAGCCTTTCCCAACTAGTGGGCCACCAGATGTTGTTGGACCACAATTCCCATCTTTCCTGACCATTGTCAATGCTGGCTGAGTCTGATGGGATTTGTGGTCCAACAACATCTGGAGGTACACTGGTTGGGAAAGGCTGCTCTGGAGACACACCAGGAAGTGGGACTGGCTGCTTCCCTCCTGTCTCACTTCCTGAAGTGGCTTCAGAGCAATGCAACCTGATGATGTATAGCTCTGAAGCCACTCTGGGTAGAGTGGCAAGATGATGCTCTGAAACCCTTCTAGAAAGTGTAAAAGGAAGGGAGCGGGCATAGAGGGGCTTTTAAAGGTTAAGGTTAAAGCAAGGTTTTCAAGAAAGGAAGGATCCTTTCCTCACTGCCTGCTAAGAACAGACAGTTCCTTATGACTAAAAGAAAAAGGGACCTCTTCAGCCCCTATTTCTTACCTGGATGGAAAGCATGTATGAGAGTGGGACAATGGATCTCTTTTGTCCCACCTATCAGAAAGAAAAAGGGACTCATTATGTTTTAACCCCTTTGGTTCACAACCCCAGGATGTTAGGTGGAGGTGGGGGAAAGTGGTATGGTGGTGTTGAGCAACCCTGAGAAGGCATCCAGCAGTTGGACTGGCCATCTAGCAGTCAGATCATCTATTCCTGGTAACTAGATCCCTCCAGAGTGTGTTTGAATGCGTATGAGGGTTCTTTGGCTTTCTGAGCTGTGCTGGTTAAGTCTGATGTTCTTTCTTTTCCTCACATTTACGAATCTTGCTAGTTTATTTTTGAGATTGGCTTTTGCACAACAGGAAAACCTATGTGCAAACTCTTGCAGGGAGCCAGCATGACATCTTCACCAACCACACCAACTCTTGCTTCCTGTGCTGTCATCTGCTGAACAATATTAACAAAGCGCTTCAAGGAAGGCCAAACATTCATGATGAAATGTGCTCTGAACTAGTAGTTTACACCTGCAGCTTCTGCTGCAGCTCCTCCAGTGTGGATAAGTCTACAAGAGACCAAGAGACTTGATTTTTGTCAGACCCCCTCTCCACGAGACCAAGTTTGTTGATTACATGTACTGGAGGTTGGGCCCTAAGGGCAGTTTAGGGAATCTTCTTGTGTACCGCCCACCCCGCTGCACAGCTGACTCCCTGACCGAGGTGCTGGAGGTTATCTCGGCTGTGCGGGTTGTCTCCCCCAACCTTTTGGTTCTGGGGCATTTTAACCTGCATGCCGAGACGGATCTCATAGGAGCCCCTCGGGATTTCATGGAAACCATGACTTCCTGGGAACTGCACCTTAGTAATTGTGGGCCCACCCATGTAGCTGGTCATGCTCTCGACCTTGTATTTGTCTCTGGAGGGGGTGGTAGTGCTCTGAAAATGGGGGCTATTTCTTCGAACCCCGTGTCATGGTCAGATCACTATCTGGTGAAAATGGACCTCTTATTGCCACACACCCTCCGCAGGGGACAGGGACCGATTCGGATGGTCCGCCCCAGACGCCTGATGGAACCAATTGGATTCCTGAATGTGCTGGGAGATTTGGAGCTGTCTGAAGGCCGCCCGGTCGAAACCTTGGTGACAGAGTGGAATAGGGAGCTCACCGGGGCAATAGACCGGGTGGCTCCGAAACGTCCTCTCCCCCTGAATAGAACTCAGACCGCACCATGGTATACACCACGGTTGCGGGGTTTGAGGCAGGAGGTGAGACGGCTAGAACGCCGGTGGTGGAAGTCTTGCTCCGAGGATGATCGGACACTGGTTAGAGCAGCAATAGCAGCCTACCAAGTGGCAACAAAGGCAGCAAAGCAGGGCTTCTTTGCTGCCTCTATTGCATCTGCAGAATGTTGTCCCAGGAGGTTGTTCCAAGTGGTCCGAAGCCTGGTTGGTCCAGCTGCCCAGGAACCCATGGGGCACTCTAAAGCCTCCTGTGACGCATTTGCAAAACATTTTGCTGATAAAATCGATCGCCTGAAGAGCGTAATTCCGCACGCCATGGACACAGGAAGCGGGCCAGAGGTGATCAGTTGCGATCCGGTCCGGTGGGATCGGTTTCAGCCTCTTCCCTCTGAGGAAGTGGACAAGGTGCTCTCTACTGTGAGACCGACCACTTGTTTGTTTGACCCTTGCCCCACGTGGCTCATTGTGGGCTGCAAAGAGAGACTGAGCGAAGGGATCATGGCGGTGGTAAATGCTTCCTTGGAAGAGGGTGCATTGCCATCCACCCTCAAGGAGGCGGTAATAAAGCCCATCTTGAAAAAACCCTCCTTGGATCCCCAAGATTTAAATAACTTTCGCCCAGTCTCCAATTTACCATTCTTGGGCAAGGTGATCAAACGTGTGGTGGCCAAACAGCTACAGACACACTTGGAGGAAACAGATTACTTAGATTCATTCCAATCGGGCTTCAGGACTGGATATGGAACTGAAACAGCTTTGGTCGCTCTGGTGGATGATTTAAGGAGGGCGTTGGATAGGGGATAACACTCCTTCCTCGTCCTCCTGGATCTCTCAGCGGCTTTTGATACCGTTGACCACAGTATCCTTCTGGATCGCCTGGAGGGAATGGGAATTGGGGGCACTGTTTTATGGTGGTTCCGTTCCTATCTCTCTGACAGGCACCAGAGGGTGGCATTGGGAGAGGAGGTTTCAGACCCTTGGCCTCTCAATTGTGGTGTGCCACAGGGTTCTATCCTCTCTCCCATGCTATTTAACATCTATGTAAAGCCGCTGGGAGCTATCATCAGGAGATTTGGGTTGCAGTGTCACCAATATGCGGATGACACTCAGCTCTATCTCTCATTTAAGTTCTCACCGGAGTTGGCTGTGGAGACTATTTCCAAGTGCCTGGATTCTGTAAGTGAATGGATGGGAGGAAACAGGCTGAAACTGAACCCTGACAAGACCGAGGTACTGCTTGTGGGAGATAAGAGAAGGATAGGAGATATTGACCTGATGCTGAACGGGGTTAGATTGCCCCTGAAGGACCAGGTTCGCAGCCTCGGGGTCATTCTTGACTCCCAGCTGTCCATGGAGGCTCAGGTGTCAGCGGTGAGCCAGGCAGCTTGGTATCAATTACGTCTGATACAGAGGCTGCGACCCTATCTTCCAGTCCATCTGCTCCCACGGGTGGTGCATGCCCTGGTCTCCTCTCGCTTAGACTACTGTAATGCGCTCTACGTTGGTTACCCTTGAAGACGGTCCGGAAATTACAACTGGTACAGAATGCGGCGGCACGGTTGATTAAAAACAGCCGCCGCCGGGATCATATCACCCCAGTGCTGGAAGATCTGCACTGGCTTCCAGTTGTGTACCGAGCCCAATTCAAGGTGTTGGTGTTAACCTTTAAAGCCCTATACAGTGTCGGTCCAGTTTATCTAAAGGAGCGCCTCCAGCATCACCAAATATGCCACCTGACGAGATCTGCCTCACAAGACCTTCTCTCGGTCCCACCAGCTAAGACAGCTAGGCTGGTGCGGACCAGAGAGAGGGCATTCTCAGTTGTGGCCCCCACCCTCTGGAACTCTCTGCCATACGACCTTCGCCATGCCCCCTCCCTGGTAGGTTTCTGCCAAGGATTGAAAACTTGGTTGTTTCAGCGGGCATACAAGTCTCCTAGATAATTTTAGTTTACAGTGTATAGATGTAGGTTGGTGGATTATAATTGTTTTATATGTTAAAACTGTATTATATGTTGTATTTTTAATTATGTACGCCGCCTAGAGTGGCCGTTCATTTGGCCAGATAGGCGGCCTAAAAATAAAATTTTATTATTTATTATTATTATTGTTTCTAACAGTGCATCTTATACAGCTCTATGCATGGTCAAATTGCCCTTCACAGCTCTGTATACCAACTCACCAAGCCCCCTGCTATATTTAGGGAACTGTGCTGCTATCTGATTCATGAATGCAAGAGACACCTTGCAAATCTCTATATAAATCAAGACAATAGCCTATTGATGACTCTCCCCTCTCCCGGCAAGATGCATTTTGTTAATATGAAGGGAGAAAGAACTATACTCACAATGTAAGCCTCAGGACAGATTTACCAATGCTGTAATTTTGTTGGCCTGGAAGCAGGGGTTCACTAGCCATTTTGCAATAAAGAGGTTTATAGAACCAATGTAGACATCACAAGATGGCAGCGCAGCTCATAAGGAAGGAGGGGATACCAATAGAGGTAAAGTGCTCTATTAATATTTCACTACCAGATAATCCATGCTGAGATATATAGTTTTAATATATAGAAAGATTTGAGAATTGCATCATGTTTGGAGGTATATAGTTACTTCAGTACAAAATCCATCTTATTAAGTGCAATCTTTGAAGTGACCCTACACATCCTATGGTTTAATGGTACTGATAAAAACTGAAGATAGTAGCTTCTTCAGCACTGAGGCTTCCCTGCCACTAACATACAATGAGCTGGAAGACCAAAGTAGATTGGCATCTTTTAATTCAATGTAATTTTGATAATAACAACATAAACTTGTACTTCATGCTAACAGCAACAAACAAACTGGGAGGGAATGTCAGATAAAACACTAAAAACCAAGGGGGTTAAACCAAAGGCTTCATGGAAGATGTGAAGGAAGAGATAGAGATGGCACCACATTGGTGTTCAGGAAAAGAGTTCCAAGGATAGAGGCAGGCATGGCACCAGCATATGGCATCCTCAGGCAGCTACTAGGGCCCTGCCCCAGCAGGGTCTATTGTTTATGCCTGCCCTGGGTCCCCCTTTGAATAATTTTTTCCTGGTCTATATCTGGAAGTTGCAACTTTAATTTCCCACAATGACCCTGTCATGATCTGTGTGCAGCTGCCGCATGGCAGCTTCTCAGTGCAGAATCTTCCAGACTGTAACACCAAATCAGGGCCGGTTCTAAAGGGTGGCCAGGTTGGGCACTGGCCCGATGACCCCTGGAGGTACAGGGGGCCCCTCAGCCACCCCTCTGCTCCCCTTCCATGATCTGCGGCTTCCCCACGTCCCCCCACATCTCCCCACTTACCTGTCTGCTGTCTTTTACTGTTGCCCTTAACGAAGATGGTGGCCACGGTTTCCCTAAGGTACTGAAGCCCCTGCCGTCATCTTAGTTGATGGCAGAGATGCGCACACGTAGCACACATGCGTGCCATCAACAAAGATGACAGCGGAGGCTTCATCCCCTTAGGAAAACCGCGGCCGCCATCTTGGTTAATGGCAATAGTAAAAGACAGGGAACAGGTAGGTGGGGGTGGGGTGGGCTGCACGCATGTGCGAGCACAAGTGCAAATGCAAACATGCACACATGCCAGAGCCCAGGGCAAGCTGATGCCCAAGGGCCCCGGCATTCCTGGAGCTGGCCCTGCACCAAATGCCTAGCCTTTGCCAAGCACAAGACAAATTAAGTTCAGAATTTCAAAAGGCAATGAACACTGCTGGTGTTGAAGAAATTAAAGTTTTATTAGAGCAGCATTTGCAAACAGCTAAAATGAAACTAAATAGCTATAACAGTCTCTGCCTCCCTCCCCTGTCTTACGCTCGTCACTAGCTGGAAACCTCCCAACAGCACAATGAGAATTCTTGCCTGGGAGGGGTTGAGTCTTCAGTCTTCTTGATGTTGTTTCTTGATGATACGCTGAGGTTATGTCAGCCCCTAGGAGGCTTGGTCTTTCCTGATGTTATCTTGGGGCTTCTTCAGCCCCTGGAGGCTTAATCTCCCTGATCTAGGGGTCCTGTATTTATCCCCCAAAAAAACCCTGGGAGGGGCACCTTACACCTATTAGCAGCGCTTGGAAGTAATTCGTTACTTGTAATTCATTGCTTTTTTGAGGAACGAGTGGGTAATTCCTTTACATTTTTATTGTAATACAATTAAGAGTAATTTTATTACTTTTGTGGAGTAATTGTAATGTTTCCAGCATTACTTTTGGGCATTACTTGGGGGGGGGAAGCAGGGGAAGTCCTCTGCTCCTCTGATTTGTGAATGAAAATCATGTGCCTCAAACTGGGCTTCTGTGCAGTGTCACTCTTCCCTCATGCTCTGTGGGTGGGTAGGAGGCAACGAGGGAGGAGGTAGAGAGTGAGATGGAGTGGAGTGGAGAAAACAATTGATTAAAAAAATGGATGATGGTTGTGACAAATGGAGAGGAGGGAAAAAGGAGCCGGAGGGCAAGAACATGATAAAGGAGGAGAAGGAGACAGCAGCAGAGTGGAGATTAAAAAAACTGTGGAGGTGAAATATGACAACCTCTCTCTGTGTGTGTGTGAATACTGTGTTTGCACTTGGCACACAAAGTGGCCTCCACAACCCTTTCTGGCTACTGTGCTGCATTTGCAGTATTTTAACTTTTTTGCATCTCAGGGGAAAATGTTTGCTTGGGTGAGTGTCCCGTAGTTGGTGGCAGGGCAGGGTCCGGGAGGTGGTTAAGTGAGAGAGATTATGTTTGCTGGCTAAGTGGAGTGGGGGGGGTTGCACTTGGTTTGATGTGCAAAGATCTGAGCAGTGGCCTCTGCCTCCCTCCCCACCTCCCTTACCAGCAGAGAAACTACCATTGCTATCTTATGAATAAAAAGAATTATTCTACTTCCTCTGTATGTGTGTGTTTATTTTTAATGTTGTTTTAGGCTATTTAAATGTGCAGCAGCCAAGGCCAGCACCTTGTAGGCATTTTTTTAAAAAAGTAACTGAAATATAATTGTGGTGATTACGTTTGAGAAAAGGTAAAGTAATCTGTTACTTTCAAAGCAATTGTAATTGTAACAGTAATTACTACTTTTTTGGGTCATGTAATTGTAACTGTAATCTAATACTTTTTAAAATTAATCTTCCAAGCTCTGCCTATTACATCGTTATCTTCCCATCATCCAGGTAGCTGGTTTAACCATCAGGTGATCTCTCCTGATCCTGCACACGGTACAGCTTCAGCTTGAGAACACAGCAGCATCCCCAACTCATTGGCTTGTTTGGATTATCAGGCTACTTGTTTACATTAGCCAAGTGAGAACATACTTAAGCCAATTAGCTCACCATCCTCTCAAACCTTGAGAAAGCCATAAGAACATAAGAACATAAGAAGAGCCTGCTGGATCAGGCCAGTGGCCCATCTAGTCCAGCATCCTGTTCTCAAAGTGGCCAACCAGGTGCCTGGGGGAAGTCCGCAAGCAGGACCCGAGTGCAAGAACACTCTCACCTCCTGAGGCTTCCGGCAACTGGTTTTCAGAAGCATGCTGCCTCTGACTAGCGTGGCAGAGCACAGCCATCATGGCTAGTGGCCATTGATAGCCCTGTCCTCCATGAATTTGTCTAATCTTCTTTTATTTATTTATTTATTAAATTTATATACCGCCCGACTAGCAATAGCTCTCTGGGCGGTGAACATAAAACAGCATAAAAATACAATAAATAACAAAACAATACTAAAATACAAGCAACAATCCAACACAATAAACATTTTTAAAATTAAATCAGTGTAACTTAAAATGCTTCAGAGAATAGGAAGGTTTTGACCTGGCGCCGGAAGGAGAGCAGAGTCGGCGCCAGGCGTACTTCCTCAGGGAGACTGTTCCATAGTTCGGGGGCCACCACTGAGAAGGCCCTAGATCTTGTCATCACCCTCCGGGCCTCCCTGTGAGTTGGAACCCGGAGGAGGGCCTTCGTAGCAGAACGTAGTGCACGGGCCGGTTCATATCGGAAGAGGCGTTCCGCAAGGTATCGTGGTCCCGCACCGTATAAGGCTTTATAGGTTAATACCAACACTTTGAATCTAGCCCGGAAACATATTGGCAACCAGTGCAAGCTGGCCAGAACAGGTGTTATATGCTCGGACCGCTTGGTCCTTGTCAGCAATCTGGCCGCCGCATTTTGCACTAGTTGTAGCAAATCGACAGCCTCACCTGAAGAAGATGAAAAGGAGAAGTAGAGCTGCGTGTCATCAGCATACTGATGACAACGCACTCCAAAACTCCTGATGACCTCTCCCAACGGCTTCATGTAGATATTAAAAAGCAGGGGGGACAAAACTGACTCCTGCGGGACCCCATATTGGAGAGCCCGCGGTGTCGAGCAATGTTCCCCAAGCACTACCTTCTGGAGACGACCCGCCAAGTAGGAGCGGAACCACTGCCAAGCAGTACCTCCAACTCCCAACTCCGCGAGCCTCTCCAGAAGGATACCATGGTCGATGGTATCAAAAGCCGCTGAGAGATCAAGGAGAATCAACAGAGTTACACTCCCTCTGTCTTTTTCCCGACATAGGTCATCGTACAGGGCGACCAAGGCTGTCTCAGTGCCAAAACCGGGCCTAAAACCCGATTGAAATGGATCTAGATAATCAGTTTCATCCAATAGCGCCTGGAGCTGGCCAGCAACCACCCGTTCCAAGACGTTGCCCAGGAATGGAACATTCGCCACTGGCCTGTAGCTGTTAAAATTGTCTGGGTCCAAGGAAGGCTTTTTCAGGAGTGGTCTCACCACTGCCTCTTTCAGACAGCCCGGGACCACTCCCTCTCGTAAAGAGGCATTTATCACTTCCTTGGCCCAGCTACCTGTTCCATTCCTACTAGTTTTTATCAGCCAGGAGGGGCAAGGATCCAGTACCGAAGTGGTTGCACGTACCTGTCCAAGCACCTTGTCCACGTCCTCGAGTTGAACCAACTGAAGCTCATCCAACAAAACAGGACAAGACTGTGCTCCGGACATCTCACTAGGATCTACTGCTATAACTTGAGAGTCTAGGTCCTGGCGGATACATGAGACCTTATTCTGGAAGTGATCGGCAAACTGATTACAGCGGGCCTCCGATGATTCCACCGTGTCCGGAGGGTTTGAATGGAGAAGCCCCCGGACAACTCGAAAGAGCTCCGCTGGGCGGCAAAGAGATGATTTAATAGTGGCAGCAAAATGATGTTTTTTAGCTGCCTTCACTGCTCCTACATAGAGCTTAGTCGAAGCACTAACCAGCGCATAATTGTATCCGTCGGGAGTTCGTCTCCATTTCCGCTCAAGCCTCCTCCTATTTTGCTTCATCGCTCTCAGCTCCGGAGTATACCATGGAGCTGTATGAGCTCTACACAGGAGAGGGCGTGCAGGAGCGATCGTGTTTACAGCCCGGGTCATCTCCGTATTCCACAGAGCGACCAGGGCTTCAGCAGGAGCGCCAGTCCTATCAGCCGGAAAATCCCCCAGAGCCCTTTGAAAACCTTCAGGATCCATTAGTCTCCGGGGGCGGACCATTTTAATAAGTCCCCCACCCTTGCAGAGGGAAGAGGTTACTGAAAGTCTAAACTTCAGCAAGCAGTGGTCTGTCCATGACAAAGGGAGTGTTGTAAAACTCCCCACATCCAGATCACTTTCCCCATGCTCAGTAGCAAAAACAAGGTCTAGAGTATGCCCCGATACATGTGTTGGACCACTAACATATTGAGACAGCCCCATGGCTGTCATGGAAGCCATGAAGTCCTGAGCCGCGCCAGACAAAGTGGTCTCGGCATGAATGTTGAAATCCCCCAGTACTATTAGTCTGGGGGACCTCAACAATATATCCGAGACCACTTCCGCCAGCTCAGTTAGGGAAGCCATTGGGCAGCAAGGTGGGCGGTACACCAAAAGGATTCCCAGCCTGTCCCTCTGGCCCAACACAAGGTGCAAACACTCCAGGCCAGTAACTGAATGAACATGGTGCTTGGTGAGTGAGATGGAACTCTTATAGACGACAGCAACCCCACCTCCCCGACCCTCAGATCTACCATGATGCTGAACCAAGTACCCCGGTGGGCAGAGCTGAGAGAGACCAACTCCTTCCTGCTCACCCACCCAGGTCTCGGTTATACATGCCAGATCGGCTGCTTCATCCACAATCAAATCGTGGACGAGGGAGGTTTTATTATATACCGATCTGGCATTTAATAACAGCAACTGGAGATCTGAGAGTTGGCTGATAGGACTACCAACGACCTTGCGGGTGTGGGAAGGACCAGAACAAGGCACAGCCACAACATGTCTGGACCGCTTTCCCCTTACCTGGCACGTCCTTCTCACAGCGCCATACCTTCCTTTGCCCGTCACTACGGCAATTGGGGCCCCCTCAAGTCTCCCCGCCTGATGGATAAAACTCTCTCCGAAGCACATAATACAACTAAAATATACAACAATTAAACGTATAAAAACAGCTATATATACAGCCATATATACAGCATATAAACATACACACTCACTCAGACATACATTCATATAATCAGGCACCCATTCATCTCAAATTGCATCAACACACCAACAAAAAAGTAAAAAAATAAAAAAATAAAAAATTTTTTAAAGCCATCCAAGCTGGTAGCCATTACTGCATCTTGTGGGAGCAAATTCCATAGTTTAACTATGCGCTGAGTAAAGAAGTACTTCCTTTTGCCTGTCCTGAATCTTCCAACATTCAGCTTCTTTGAATGTCCACGAGTTCTAGTATTATGAGAAAGGGAGAAGAACTTTTCTCTATCCACTTCCTCAATGCCATGCATAATTTTATACACTTCTATCATGTGTCCTCTGACCCTCCTTTTCTCTAAACTAAAAAGCCCCAAATGCTGCAACCTTTCCTCATAAGGGAGTCGCTCCATCCCCTTGATCATTCTGGTTGCCCTCTTCTGAACCTTTTCCAACTCTATAATATCCTTTTTGAGATGAGGTGACCAGAACTGTACACAGTATTCCAAATGCGGCCGCACCATAGATTTATACAACGGCATTATGATATCGGCTGTTTTATTTCCAATACCTTTCCTAATTATCCCTAGCATGGAATTTGCCTTTTTCACAGCTGCTGCACGGTGGGTCGACATTTTCATCATGCTATCCACTACAACCCCGAGGTCTCTCTCCTGGTCGGTCACCGCCAGTTCAGACCCCATGAGCGTATATGTGAAATTCAGATTTTTTCCTCCAATATGCATAATTTTACACTTGTTTATATTGAATTGCATTTGCCATTTTTCCGCCCATTCACTCAGTTTGGAGAGGTCTTTTTGGAGCTCTTCGCAATCCCTTTTTGTTTTAACAACCCTGAACAATTTAGTGTCGTCAGCAAACTTGGCCACTTCACTGCTCACTCCTAATTCTAGGTTATTAATGAACAAGTTGAAAAGTACAGGTCCCAATACCGATCCTTGAGGGACTCCACTTTCTACAGCCCTCCATTGGGAGAACTGTCCATTTATTCCTACTCTCTGCTTTCTGCTTCTTAACCAATTCCTTATCCACAAGAGGACCTCTCCTCTTATTCCATGACTGCTAAGCTTCCTCAGAAGTCTTTGGTGAGGTACCTTGTCAGACGCTTTTTGAAAGTCTAAGTACACTATGTCCACTGGATCACCTCTATCTATATGCTTGTTAAACAATCCCACCAGACAGAGCAGAGGCATGGGACAATCTGTGTTGTTTTGGTTAACTGAATAACTTTTCCCAAAGGCTGTTTCTGAATACAGACAGAGTTGAAACTTCTTTTTCAGCTTCTTCTAAATAATATCACAAAGCCTGTGTTTTAAGCTCTCTAAACTGCAATATATGG
Organism: Rhineura floridana; assembly: GCF_030035675.1. Taxonomy (NCBI): domain Eukaryota; kingdom Metazoa; phylum Chordata; class Lepidosauria; order Squamata; family Rhineuridae; genus Rhineura; species Rhineura floridana. Next base: position 35,075,341 of record NC_084482.1, on the reverse strand, counting down.
CAATTACAGTGTGCAAAGTAATAACAGTGTGCAGAAGGAATTAGCACCCTCATAAATCAGGGGTTTGGGGCAATAATTAGGGGACAGGAGCCATTCACATACCATTTCTACACCTCCTCATTACATCTAGATTCTTCCGGTGATTGGCAATACACAGCCCTAGACTGACTCTGCCCATCCAGGCTGGCCATTGGATCTTTCTGGGCAAGAAGGAGTATTAGAGGCTTCCAGCAGCACCTTTCTCAAGCAGCAATCTTCCTGGACTCTGATATGTTCTGGCATCCTTGGTTATTTTACAGCTTTGACTTCTGACTTGCTTCTTGACCCTGTCTCTTGGTTTGTCTTTCAATCCTAACTTGCTCTTTGGTCCTGACTTCTGCCTTGTCTGATGGTTTCTGGTTCCTGGCTTCTGGCTCTCCTCAGACCACTGGCCACAGCCCAGCCCTGGCAGTCTCCAACATGGTGGCATCATCTCTGAGCACTGGGGGAAATTTCCATGGTGTCTCCTAGGCTCCCACTGCAGACTACCCAGTGCTACTAGGAGTGCTGGTGCCATCGCCACAACCAGATAAGCCAACCAAGGGGACCTACCAATTTGGGAAGAGGCCCACTAGAGACACTTTGCAGTGGGCCCTATCAAGGGAGACAGGACAGTCTTTTACAAAAGCAGGATACCTTCAGATGGCCCAGAGCAATAGAGTTGAAAGAATCAAATCACTGACCAGAATATGAGAACAGAAAGATAAGCTGGGGAGGGGCCGCAGAGAGCCGATAAGCAATGAAAAAATGGGGCTTTGGGGAGGCTCTGGGGAGGTTTGAACTAGATTGGGTATGCATTCTTAGCAACACACTGGCTCAAGGTTTTATGCTGCCCTAGACAAAAGGAGACTATCTCTAGACAAGTGAGCTCTGATTACTCTGAATGTATTCTCAAGGAGGGATGGAAAGATCTGTCAGTGTCATTTCTGTCAGTTTCTCATTTTTTCAATCAGTTCCACACAGATCTGCAGCAATATGCAACCTTTGGTGTGTGTTTTTTTTAAAAAAATCTCATGAAAATTCATCATTGTGTTAGTGCAAATTTCTCCCAATAAACATATTTTTGGATGGATTTTTGGTGCCCACTTTTGCAAGTCATTTTCCTTAGTATAATGCATTTGTGCATGTTATTTTCACTAATATATGCATTTCTACACACACGTCTCTAATTAGGGTTGCCAGGTTCAGGGCCTGAGACTGATCCTGTATCTTTAGGAGAAGAGAAAGTCAGCCAAGTGCAGGTGTTCTTGCAACTCTGTAATGGGAAAAACCACAAGGTGGAAATCTCCCTTCCCCCTGCACAACTTTTAAAGATACAGAAGACCTCTTGGAGGTCGGGCCTGGCAACCATTGCCTTCCTCTGAGGCTGAGAGTCAGTGACTGGCCCAAGGTCACCCAGTGAGCTTCATGGCTGTGTGGGGATTCAAACCCTGGTCTCCCAGGTCATAGTCCAACACTCTAACCACTAGCCACATTCTGTGATGGTGAGCACTGAGGCTTCAATTCCAATTCTGAAAATCTGGAGAAACAAAAAGTGGCTGATATATCATAAAGTAAATTCACTGGACATAGTAAATTGGGAATGTTTCTTGCACACATTTCTCATTGAAAATAATGTTAATGATAGCAGAATTTTAGCAATATATTCATGGTGCCTTGTGATACATCTTTATTAAGTATGTGCCCTCCATATTGTTCACATTTATGAACTCAGAATCCTGGTTTTCAATAATGATTATGTCTATAGAATTTCTTGTTTGACGTTAACATTTTAGTCTTAATCACTGCTTGTATTATTTTACTTCAGGCTGTTTTTCTTTAATAGTCTTGGGAACTATAGACTTAAGACCTGTATGCACAAACTGTTATGTACTTTGCCTAGCAAACCATTATTCTAAATGCTCCATTGCTCTGTTCACTGTTTGTTTGAGTATGGACATACCTTCCAACCTAGAAGGTAGCACATTGCTCAGACCTACGTGGGAATTCGGTAGCTGATTATTAATTTGAATTAGAGTCTCTTTGGTCCAAGTCCAGTGTTCCATATGTTAGCTTACAAATATGATATCTGCTGTTAAATGAGCATCATCCAGCAGTGACTGGCTGATTTGCTATGATGTCACAATGGTTTGGGGCAAATAGAGATGACACAGAGATGCTGAGCAGTGTAGGATTAGACAGAAGAGTGTTAAAGAGGAGGAACCATAGCGTGGTGGAAGAGCACTTGCTTTACATGCAGAACATCCTAGATTCATTCTCTGGCATCTTCAGACGGAGCTGAGAAAGACCTGTCTGAGACTCTGGAATGCTGCTGTAATTAGTGTAGACCAGCCTTTCCCAAGTAGTGGGCCACCAGATGTTGTTGGACCACAACTCCCATCAGCCTCAGCCAGCATTGCCAATGGTCAGGAAAGATGGGAATTGTGGTCCAACAACATCTGGTGGCCCACTAGTTGGGAAAGGCTTGGTGTAGACAATACTGAACTAGATAGACCAGTTGTCTGAGTGTGTGGCAGCTTCATATAAGTTAATGTGGAAAACCTGGGAGTGGCAGAGTGATGAGCATCAAAGTCATTGACATCACGGACAGATAGGACTGCATCCCAACTTTTGTTAAGCTAACAACCACCATCAATGCAGTATATGAGAGGTAACCAGTGTTGTGCCCTCCAGATTTTGCTGGGCTCCATCTCCCATAATTCTTGACCTTTGGGAAGGCTGTTCTGAGGTTGATGGGAATCATAGTCCAACAACATCTGGAGAACACTATGTCAGCTATCCCTGCAATATATGGAGTAACACCAAAAGGTATGCTTACACTATCTGAACAAGTTAAACCACTGTCAAGCCTGATGTTGGTGGTCAGCATAACTGGTCATTTGCCAGGGCCCTTGCACTAACATAGCCTTCCCCAACCTCATGCCCTCCAGGTGTTTTGCACTACATCTCCCATCAGCTCTAGCTAGCACCTGACAGCAGCTGATGGCAGAAGTAGCCCAAAACACCCAAAGGGAACCAGATTGGTGAAGGCTGCACTAACAGAACCAACCCTGGGGCCTTATGGTAAAGGTCAAGTAAAAAAAATCAAATCAGATCCAATCAATCACAGAAGACCCAAAAGCCAACCATAACCCCCAAAACCAACAAGTGTGGCAGTTGTGTCTCCTCCTGTCATCATTGTCTCTCCCCTTACCTCTCAGCAACCATTCCTCCTCTTCCTCACCATTGCCTCCCTCTCCCTCACCTTTTCCTGGCATTATAGTTGCTTCTCTTCCCCTCCTGTTCCCTACGGTTGCTGCTGTTGCTCCACTCTGAAAATGGTCTGTACATTTTCTACTTTGGCAGAGGGGAATCAAAGGATCAGGAAAACGTGCTGCTTCCCACTGCTACCCACTCTCCTGCAGCACCCCTGCTGATACCAGGGTGGAAGAAACATGCGCCCCAGGGCTGAGCTGGCTGAGCTTTGCAGCAAGGAGGAGGACTGGTGACCCCCAGAGGAAAGAATCACTGGTATTGGTATGCATGCCACAGATCCTCATCTCATCTCCAGAGGTGCATTCATTCGGCTTTAAGACTTTACACATTGGATTTGAATGGGGTTCTGGGAACCATGCTTAGAAACAATCTCATGTCTGCATCCTTGTAATACCAATGTTAATATAAATCTCTGAACTTGAGAGGAGGTCCTGGAAGCTTTGCAAATAATAGGCACACACATCTGATAAACCCTAAGACAACAGGGTTGGTACTTTTGTGAGGAGATAGTTGCTGCCAGAATTTCACCGTCAACTCACAAAGCTGAAACTTTCAAGGTCACAGCAGGAAATCCTTTGCTAAACCCATGGATAGGCTGATGTGTGGAATCTCAGTGCCAGGATGTGAACCATAGTGGGTCTTCAACTGGTGATTGGAGGCTTTCCTGGTGGGGGATAAAAGTAAACACCCACACCTATTTCTGGCTACATGAGAGACAGCAGACCAGCTTCAGGAGCAAGGAATGCTCTCTAGACCAATCAGATCATGTGTTAATACCTGAAACACACACCCTCTAAAGGACAGAGGGGGACCTTGTGGCCTTCCAGATGTTGCTGGACTACAAATCCCATAATCCCTGACCTTTGGCCATGCTGGCTGGGGCTGATGGGAGTTTGAGTCCAGCAACATCTGGAGGGCCACAGGTTTCCTACTTTTGCCCTAGAGGGTTGAAAGTCAGACTCATTTGCTAATCTGATCAACTAGGAGATTCTGCTCTGCCTAATCCTTCTTGGCTACAAACCTCCTTGGCTTTGCTCTCCCACTGCCCTTGCTTTGACTTGCCTTTGGCTCCACCCTCCTGTCCACAGAAGCTGGGACTGTCACCCATAAGCACAGGGCAATGGTGGAATAAGGTACATTATATGAATGGTAGACAAGTAATACATATGTTAAATCATCAAAAGGGCTCTAGTGAATGTTCCATGACATACGCTGCAAAAGAAAGAAACAGATTGGGCATCCAGACAATCTGCAAGTAAGGGGGCAAAAATGGTCATTATCGTACCTTAGAAACTCAGTAAAATGAAGGATATCTGCCACTGATATATAAAAAAGTAACTCATGTAATTACACAGCATGATCCTTGAGGTATCAAAAACTATATGGCTGTTTAAAAAGAAGGCCCATTCCAGAGATGTATTGCATGCCCTCAGAAATTTCAGACACTATTAATTCCTACCACTGTAGGAATGTCTCTGCGGTGATGTTTAGCTCATAACTCAGAAGTTTTATTTTGACTCTAAAGTTACTGAAAAGTTACAGCTCAAGGTTAACAGGCTCAAAACTTCATCTACTTTAAGTACAGTGTGGGTTTGTTGCTGTTCTTTTAAAAAAAAAAAAACTGAGCACAAGGAAACAAAAACACCAACTTGTTCCAAAATGAAAGTTAAAAACTTTGCATCCATCCAGATTCTATAGAAAGCATCTGGAGCCCTTTATTTATCATATATCTATGCATAGAAGGAATGGGATGATGTATTCAACTATTTCACTAAAAGGTGATTTTAATCAAAGAAGATGGGTACCCAGTCCATTCCTGGCAGCAGCCTTTATATTATTGCTATTTTAAGTGTGTTATTATGCTGTAAGCTGCCTTGGGCATTTTGTCAAGGAAAAAGCAAGGTAAACATGATTTTGAATGAATAAATAATAAAATGCAGAGGTTTTGTTTTTGTTTTTTAAAAAAAAATCTTTTATAAATACAGTACTGAAATGTTCCTGGGAAAAACAGAAGGGAGTAGAAAAAGAGGAAGGCCAAACAAGAGATGGATTGATTCCATCAAGGAAGCCACAGACCTGAACGTACAAGATCTGAACATGGTGGTCCATGACAGATGCTCTTGGAGATCACTGATTCATAGGGTCACCATAAGTCGTAATCGACTTGAAGGCACATAACAACAACAACCGAAATATTCTTTCTTATGATGGAGATAGGCTCCATACATCATCATCATCATCATCATTAGAGGAGCTTCTTAGAATGGCACAGTATGCCTCTGTAAATTTTAACACATTGCACCTCACCATGGGAGTTGCGCCTAACAAAACCTAGAACACTCAGTATGAAATGAGGGTAGTTTGTGCCCTCACCAATAGACTCTTCCCCCCCCATACACCTGCCTGTGGCATCCATGAACAATGCACTGTGTACTCACAAACACTGGTGGGATTGGAGCTAATCCTGCCCTCTTGCTCCTGGTGACTGACTGTCATGGCAGAGCACAGCCTTCTCTCACCTGGTGCCCTTCAGATGTTTTAGACTACAGCTCCCCTAATCCATGACCATTGGTTATGCCAACTGGTGTGGATGGGAATTGGAGCCCAAAATATGTGAAGGACAACAGGTTAGGGAAGATTGGCTTAGGAGGTTTTCCCTTCCAACCATCTTTCCATTTATAGCTCATATAGACTCCATTTACATCTGCGTAGCCTCAACCTTTGGTCGCTTTGGGCTTTATATCTTGGTCATGCCAGAATGACACAGAGATGAATGAAACCCCAACATTTTCTTTTTCTGTAAGTGAAGCTAAAGGAGCTTAAATATGGTACCTTATAGAGATTCAAAACTCCAGTCTTATACTTGGGTAAACACCATAACATGCCCCACCAGTACTAGCAGCAGTAAGAATTAATGACCTAATTCTTCACTGTCTGGATAAAGAATACAAAATAACAAGCATTCACTTTTTGAGTGGGTAGATATAAGTGAGTGGAATGGAAATAAAGCTGTTAGTTAACAGCAAAAACTGGTCTTGGAGTCAATTGCTTGCTAGTGCTACATGATTCCAAAATAAGTGCTTCCTATAATGAGCTTTAAAAAACCCACCCAACAACATCCAGCAATCTACACAAATGTACAGTATGCAGTATTCTGCAGACATTGATTTGCCTCAGGACCCATACAATCACATCCACGTAATAATTATCATAATGCATTGTGGCTATGGGCTCTGGAGGAGGTGTGAGGCTTTTGAAGAGGTGTCTTCAAATAGGAATATTTGAAAACTTAAATTCACATGCAGGAAATAATACCACAAACAAAATGCTGAAGGCAGATATTCAGGGAGCACATTGTCACAATGCAAACCCAACGTAATATGTCCAATTAGTTTCAGCTAGTTGTTTTATTGTGAAGCTCATTTTCAGATAGGAATGTTAATCTGGTATTCTGGCAGCCATTGCTAATTCCATGAAAGCCTTTACATCCACAGATTGCATTGTATTCCTCGTTTTGTCTGTTTCCCTTGTAGGCTTTTCCCAATTCTATTCTGTTGTAATTAGAAGACATCCAAAATCCTATATATAATTGGTTGGCATTTCCCTGAAGAGAAAATAAAACACAGAAATGGAACAAGGAGATATTCAAAATGTATTTCATTTGAGATGCATAAAAATAGAACATGAATTGCAATCGTCCTAACTTCTAGTTTGTTTATAATATAGAACATGCTGGCAAGCATGAATTAAACCCCATTCAAGTATCATCATGAATCCTCTAAACCTCATCCCTTATGGAAGGGATGTCAGTCTACTTCTGTGGAAGCAGACTTCTAGATCTGTTGTAGAGCACATGCTTTGTATACAGAATTGCCACTTTGGGCTTCTTTGGGAGGAAGGGCAGGATATAAAAATGAAGGAAGGAAGGAAGGAAGGAAGGAAGGAAGGAAGGAAGGAAGGAAGTCCAGGGTACTACCTGGCACCTCTGGGTAGCAGTCTGAAATCAAGGAGACAGTACTGACCAATTATGGGACAACTTTGGCCCTCCAGATGTTTTTAAAATCTAGCTCCCATCAGCCCTAGCTAGCATAACCAATAGCTAAGGATGATGGGAGTTGCAGCCCAGAAACAACTGGAGGGCCAAAGATTTCTCATCTGTCGTATAGACAATATTAAGCCAGACTTGGTATAAAACAGCTTCCTCTATTCCACTCTATGTCTTTGGATACTTAAAGAAACCCAGTAACACATTTCGAATACCCTTGCCTTTCCAAACAACTACTGCACACACAAGTGTCCATCATCATTCACAATCACTTTATTTATATGTCACCTGTCCACAGAAAGAAATTACACTCAAATTGGTGTACAACAACACATCACAAAGTTAACAACTGCAAGACTAATTCCATAATAGCAATAACTATGTGAACAACTATGTTAATTTTGTATTAAATTCAAATTAATCTATTAATTAATGAACAATTTACAATTATAGTTGAAATGTTTTTAAACTCAGAAGAATGGCTGCTTAAAGGATGAATGTTGCAATGGAGGGCTGATGGACATGTGCTGTGGCATGTGCAGGGTCTCTGGTTGCTGGTGCTGTGATTGCCATTTGCAGCACTAGTAATTGCATGTTTTCCAAAATCATCTGTCCCCCCTCCTTGCCCCAATCAGAATGAACATCCAGCCATCAATAATTTTCCCCTAATGGAAATCTAATAAGATATTAATCAGACATACAGAGGGTCTGGGAAATTTAACCGTGTCCATACCAGTGAACAAGTCAGAGATCAAACTTGCTGGATTGCCATGGGTATCCTTTTATCCCAAGGATTTTCTTTAAACTACTGGGGTCCTTTCAGGGCTAGCACTTTTTCCCTTTCCCCCTTATTATGCGTCATCACTGTGCTCATGAACTTCCCTGATCAACTCATAAGCTTCAGCCTTATTTTGGTGTTGACTGCAGTGAAGTCCTTGGGGTGCTTCCTATTTCACTAATGGACTTCCTTCTTTGTCTGTCTGTCTGTCTCTCCTTCTCCCCCCCCCCACTTCTTGTTCTTTCTCAAGAAGCATATGCAGAATGTGTCAGGCCTCAGCAAGGGTGCTGTCCAAACAGAAGCCAGAGAAAGTTGACCAGAATGAGAAGGCCCAGAGGCAGGGCCATGCTTCAGCTGCCACAGCTGATGCCAGGCAAAGCAAGCAGATCAGAATTGAGGATCCAGAGGCGGAGGTGTATGTGTGTGTGTGTGTGTGGTTCTAGAGAAGAGGCTGGAAGAGAAGATGGCATGGCATCAGGAATCTGCTGTTGCTATGACAAATAGTTAGACAGATGCGCCAGACCAGAGTCAGAGTTCTATAGGCATAGGTGAGCTAGGATTGGCTTGTAGAATTAGAACCATAGAACTTCCTGATTAGGTGAAAAGATAGATGCAAAGGACAGCATCAGAGAAGGGATATATTCTGGGCAAGTAAGAGAGCACAACTGGCTGGACTTTCAAGCCTTTCTAATGGAGGTAATCTGACTCACACAGATATAATCACTTAAAACCTTCAACCCTCATGCTGCTTCCTTTCCCATCTTGACAGTCATGACCTGTTTTCTATCCTGTTTCATGTGATTTTTCACCATCGTCTTGGTTCTTTGGTCTTGAGTGGTGTGCTCTATCAAAGCAGCAGATGGAGTATTTTGGGGTGTGTGTGTAGAGAGGTTAGGGAACATCATTTGGATTTTCTGCTTCAGGCAGCAAAAAGTCTTGGGTCCTTGTAGCCCAGACATTTTCCAATAGCCATGAAGGGCATTGGAGAGATTCAGTTCTGGGTATGAAGTTAGCTTTGTGTTTGTGTTCTTTGGAAGTGAAGTCTGAAGTATATATACTGTCTGCCACACATGTAGCCAATTCCTTCCTCTGACAATTCTAAATAAGGAAACGGATGTAAACCTACCTTGACAGAGTGAGACCTTTGAGTACACATAATTGACAGCAAAATCCCAGCTCCAGTCTACAGTAATCCTTTTCACATATGTGTGTATGTGTGTGTGTGATGCTCATGTGAGAATGCCACACACTCCAGCCCCAATGCCCCCAAATTTATACGTATACAAGTGTGATTGAATATGTTCTTTCCTTTGATCTGTTTTCTGTGATTCCTAAACAAATGGGCCCAACAAACTATGAGACTTACCAGAATATGTTATTGTTTTGTCTCTTTTCCTGCTTGGCTTCAAAAATGTGTCATCTGTAGAGTAGAAAAGACAGCATTTCTCAGCACAATTAATGATAGTGTGTTCTGACTGCTGTCAAGTGTATATCGAGTATAATTATGTAGGACTGCATTTGGGTTCTCACCAGGATAATTAAAGCCAGAACATCTTGTTTGTTTCAAATGTTCTCATATTGGTTTTATTTATGGTTTCAGAAAAGAATGAGAGAGACTGAAGACAAATTCAGGCGACTGTTGTCTGCCCTGCAAACAGATAGTTTGCAACTATCCCCATAGTGCAGGGATGGGGAAGCTGTGGCCCTCCAGATGTTGTTGGACTACAGCTTCCATCAGCCCAGCCAGCATGGCCAATGGTCAAGGAGGATGGAAGTTGTAGTCCAGCAACATCTAGAGGGCTATAGGTTCCCCATCCCTACCATAATGTGGAGGACCCCACCTGATGCTAACCTTGTGAAAGTGTTCAATGTATGTTAAAATTGTGGGTCAGCATGAATCCAGCAATGCATGCAGTTAAATATGGGTGTCATGCCTGAAGATTTGGATGAAATCTGAATCTAGGGATGAGATTCAAATGTTAGATTGGAACTCCCCAAGATATAACTAAAAGCTGACTTAGGGATCTGCAGCAGGAAGCCACATGATCAAATCTCTCCCCCCCCCAGCCCCCCAAAGTAGAAATGCATTACTGAGTAATTCAGAGGCAAAAAGCATGTATGAAGGGAATGATGGCTATGGACCAGACTTGCTAAGCAACTGTTCACTTCAGGGGAAGTGATGGGCAGCTCTGGCCCACAAATCTTGCAAACCTCTTCAAAGTTGTCTTCTAATAAACCTCTTATTGATCAACAGGTTAGAGCAGGTGTGGGAAACCTGTGGCTCTCCAGATTTTGCTGGACTACAACTCTCATCATCCCAGACCATTCATCATGCTGACTGAGGCTGAAAAAAGTTGGAATCCAACAAGATCTGGTTTCTCATCCCTGGGTTAGAGGCTTGGAGCATCCCACTGCGGCTGTTGCTTACTCCCCTCCCTGTATCTCTTCTTTTTAAATCTCCGGCCATCATCATATCTATAATTGTTACTCGTTGGCACCCACTACCACCCAACTTCACTACAGAATAATATTAAAATGTGTGATGATATACATACACATATCGATGTCCTAATAGTCACCAGAATGCTTCAAAATTAAGTAAGAACTCACATTGATCCGAAGTGTTAGCAAGCATTGGACAATTCTCAAGACTAAGATGCATATAAATGCATTACTGAAACTGTCAGCTTGCAGTGAAGAAAAAAACAGACGAATATGAATCTTCTTTGAGACTCGAAAGCAGGGATAGGTACAAACCACCTGCTAGGACTATAACTGTTCAGTATGCTACTTTGCCTGCTGTAAAACCCATAAACATGAGAATGTCTAGAATAACACACAGGCAGAACTAAGCTGTAAGCCACCACTGGCAATTACTCTTCATGGATGCTAGGAGAAGTATGGCTCTATTTATTTATTTATTATTTGATTTATAACCTGACCTTCCTCCCAATAGGAGCCCAGGGCAGCCTTTATGGCAAATCCCTATAAGCTGGACACTGGCATTTAGAGCAATAACAAATTCAGTTTAGTACCAGAGTTCTCCTCTTCCAACCTTTTGTCGCGGGACAGATTGTACCACCCCTACCGTAGGAAGCTTGCAAAGCTTTCCTCCGGTGGGGAGGTGGAGTGCACAATATTGTTGCTTAATTCTGGCTAATCAGGAAGTAATGGGAGACCTTTTCTAAGGACACCCCCACAGCTTCCTCTTTGCGGCAGCATAGCTTCCCATCCATCTGCCTGCCCACCCAGGTAGTGCTGTGTCAGGGAGGGCTGAGTAGAAATGTTGGGGGAGATTCCATGATTGGCCATTGGCCCTCATTTTCTTGCCTACTCCACGCCTCTTCATTTCATTCAGCTCAGCTTATTGGCCCTCGTCACAACTTTGGCAGGGAGGCAGAGTAGTTTGGTGACCCCTGGTAACCACTCAGTAGCACCCTTGGGTGAAGGGAATTTGATAACTACTTCCCATTGGCTACACTCAGGGGGATTGTGTTGAGTAGATGCTCTTGGGTCCTATAGGCTTTACCTTCCAAATGCTGACCTGTGGCAGAGGGTGGGCAAAGAGGTGCCCCCTCAGCTCACCTTTATAGTGAGATGACAAGGAAAGACTCACAAATGATGGGTGCTCAGCTTTGAGCTGGGTTGATTTTGTCTATCTGAAGAGACAGAAGAAGTTCACCTTTCCTAAGTAACAACTTCATTGGAACCAGGTTGCATTGGTAAAAACTGAAAAGTTAATGTTATAGGACATAAATAATAGCAACAGATGGCTGACCTGACAGAGAACAATATGGTAGTGGTTTGAGCAAGTGACAAGGAATCAGGGTTATTTTTTTTAAAAAAAAGAGGCACAAATCCCAACAAATCTTTAACTGCCCCAAATATCCACAGTTTGGCTCCTCTAATATCTGTTTAAGTTCTGTCACCCCAGTTAAGGATTTCCTCCAAAGACTGTGAAGCAGACTCTTCATACAAAGCTGCAGATAAAATTGTATTGCTTGGGAAGGCTTATACAGGGTTGTGAAATCTTTGTATTGAGAGGGGCGGAATAGGGGAGAGAAATTGGGAGACTCCCAGATAATTTCCCTTTTGCATTTATTCCTCTTTATTATTTTGGAAAAGTCAGAGGAAACCAATTGGCCAAAACAGCAGGAGAAACAAAGCAAAAGCTTTTGAAGAAGTGCTGCCCCTACAAAAGATTGATACGATTAGTCTTTTGTCAGCATTTGCCATATAACCACACATTACTCCTTTAAATTCTCTCCTTTAGACACCATCTACAACCCTCTTAAATTAATGTCAAGACTCCCACATATTTTATTGAAATATCACACACTGATACTGGTGATCCTAATAACTAGAGTAATTGCCTGAATAGCTAAAGCAACCAACCACAACCCTAGAGCACCTCTAAAAGTTCATAATAGGCATTAGCTCAGCTATCAGTAATAATCACTTAGCTGCCCCCCTTCACATGCACAGCTCAGCCATGTGTTTGCTGCCCTAGGGGAAGGGCCATAGCTAACGGATGGAGTATCTGCTTTGCACACAAAAGGTCCCAGGTTCAGTTCCCAGAATTTCCAGTTGGGGCTGGGAGAGACTCCTGTCTGAAACCATGGAGAGCCACTGCCAGTCAGCGTTGACAATACTGAGCTAGATGGACCAACTGTCTGATTCAACATACGGCACCTTCCTAAGTGTTTCTGTGTAATTAATAAGGGAGCATTCAGATTGGTAGAACTCTTGCACACTCTTCATATCAAAGCTGAACCTGAACCTTCACATAAATTCCAAGTTTGGCAAAATAAATAAATAAATCTCATTTCAGCTTTTCATCACAAATACTTTTGAATTCTCTTTTTGAATTTTAAATGGCTTTTCAAGCAATTCTTTTCAGTATAACATTTATATTTCTAATTTGATTCCCCTCCCCACAATCATCATTCCCATTTACAACTGCTGTAGGATTTTGGAATCAGAAGGAAAGCAAGGTGTAAAAGTATTGAAATGGCAGTGTTTGATTTGACAGTTCCAGGCAATCTTGCTGAAGATTTGTTTGTTCATCTGGTCTACCCCTGCTGCTCTCCCAACAGCAGGCTCTTGCACAGTCTCTTCAAAGGGTTCCACAGAACTTGTTCCAATCAATTCTCTAGTCTTCTTTTCTTCCTGAGAAAAAAATAAATCTGACATGCAGTGTAGCAGTTCCTCAAAGGAGGAGGATTTATTTTTTAAAAGGCAAGTTATGTATACGATATATTAAGGATGCTGCTTTGCTCTTCTTAAAATAGGAAGGGATGTCTCTAGAGGTCAAATAACAGCTTTACCTTATTACAGAAAGAAGTAGAAAAATGACAAGGGGTCAGGTTTATTATTTCAGAAACATAAACATATAGCCCTGAGGCTGCATCAACCATACGACTCCCAAATGAGAGTTTCCCAATGAAATTTTCCAGTCCAGGCATGGGAGTCAAAACACATTTGGGGAAGATCCTTTCCATTCTATGCATGCAGTTTGCATGAAAATGGAATCTGCACAGGTGTTTTTTTTCCTTTCCTCTCTGCCAATCTGCCCTCAGCCAGCCTTATGGGGAGGGACCGTAACTCAATGTGTCTCAGAGCTAGGGATGGGGGGCTATTTGATTCAGTTTGCATTTGGAGGTGAATTTACTTAATTTGCAATTTCTGAAACAATATGTGAATCCTTTGAAATTCACATCCTTTGAAATTCACACTTCTCCAAATTTTGCAGTGCAGTTTTTCCGGCCAAGTGATGTGTACAAAAATGAATATACTAGGGTAAGTGTGCATAACAATGCATATATTAGTGCAGTCTTCCCAATCTTTGGTTCCCTAGATGTTGTTGGACTACAACTCCCATCAGCCCCAGCCAGCATGTCCAATAATCAGGAAGGATGGGAATTGTAGTCCAGCAACATCTGTAGTCCAGCAACATGTGAAAATAACATAGAAAATGCATTAATTTAGGGAGCATTGCTTTGCAAAAATGTGTGTATTAGAAGAAATTCACACTAAAATACTGATAAATTTGCATTACTTTTTTTAAAAAAAAATGAACTGGTGTAGCAATGTGGAGAACTCAACTTAAGACTGGAAAAATGAGAAATTGAAACTGACAGATTCTCCCATCCCTACTCAGAG